>NW_024340851.1:502518-541669 GCF_902729225.1 Pteropus medius
ATCTATATGTATATATATATACACACACACACATATCTATGTGTATATATATACACACACATATATATCTACATGTATATATAGATATATACACACACGCATACAAACATACATACATAACTTTTTCTGAATCATTGAGAGTAAGTTGCAGGCATGGTGTTTATAATTGTTTTTAAGCCATTTTCTGATTATGTGTTCTTCACATTATTTCAGACACTGAACCTAACAGTTTTGAGGATCAGATTGGAAATCCTTTCTTGAAATTTTTGGGATCTTTTCTGATTGGTACCTCCAGTGCAGGAAAGTTGACCTTCCTTTTTCATTTGTTTAGGCATAAGTATAGTTGCTACAGCCTATAGAAAAGTTAATTTAAAGAAACTATGCCTATTTAATTCATTATGACTTTTTAACACCTGCATTGCCTCTGTGGAAGATGAAAGCTTTTGCTCTTCTGCTTGCCGTGTTCACTGGGGTAAAGAGTACAGTTTTGTGGATCTTTGTTGAGAAGTCATGCCAGGATACCTAGAAGAGAGTACCTCTACGACTTATTTTAATTTAATTTTATTTTAATACTGTACTTATTTTAATTTAATTTTATTTTAATACTGTACTTCTAGAGTGTGAAAGTTGCAGATGGTATTCTGGGTTACCTCTGGTATCTGAAATAACTCATTCTGGAACAAGACCTAAAATAATTAGCAGCATAAACTTTTTTTTGTCCAAGTTCAAAATTAAGTCTTGATAGTACTTAATGTGAGAATGTAGTAAGATCCTGGCTAGATTAAAATAATCTATTTTTTTCAAAGCCAAAGTTATTTCCTTTGGGCAAATGTGCCTCCTTCTTAAGTTCTTTAACATAACAGTACTGTTTGGTGAATTTTACCCTCTATGTTCTTAATATGCTCATAACCTAATTGAATAAGTATAGTTTTCCAAAGTGATTTGCTCAAGACCAGAGACTGACTAATTTTAGTATTGGGAGGATTTAGTCCTTTGCTATTCAAAGTGTCCTTGCCGTACCCTGACAGGCAGTACTGCCATTACCTGGGAGCTTGGTGGAAAAGCAGAATCTCAGGCCCTGCCCTACATGTACTGAATCAGAATCTGTATTTTAACAAGATCTCCCACGTGACTCTATGTGCATTAAAATTTTAGAGCTGTTATACTGATTTGAAGAGTCTATATCATTCATTAAGGACATGGTCAGGCTTTTGTTATAGTTTATTCAAAGATGCCTTTCATTGGCATCCTGAAAATTAACTCTGCTATGTAGGGCTTCTTCTGTGCACTGTCCAAATAGACCTGAACCAGTTTTTTGCTCAAGGGGAAGAAAGAACAAGTTAGATAGTTACTGGAAATTTCAACATCACTTATTTTCCTCCTTATCTCTGCAGGAGAGTAGAAAATCTTTTGCTATTTTTTGCAGCTGCATGGATGTACTAGAGAGAATAATTTCTGCCTTCTTAAAAGGTGATTAATACTGGAATGTATAAACTAAAACAGAATAGCAGATAGTCTGAGACCGGAGGGGAGCTAATGGGATGATAGATGCTTCCCACTGTTCTACAGTCCATAAACATTCTACGGACAGATTCTCTGAATACTCCTTTGTGCAAAGTGAAGATTATTGCTGACTTACTCCTTGCCTCTTCTTCCATTGTCCACAAAACATTGTAATTTTAAAATTCTATATATTAGTGTTAAAATTCAAACAATACAGAAATGTCTATAGAGGAAATTTGTTCATTTGTCTGTTTCTGCTCTAACTCCATACCCCAAAAGTAGCCATTGTTCATAGTTTGGCATGAAGCCTTCCAGGCTTTCTTATGCATGTTTTCATATATACACACACTCAGAAAAATTTAAATAACATCATACTGCAGTGCTGTTTTGCAAATCGCTTTTTGTTCCACTTACTATATCATGAATTGCTTTAATGCCAGGATGCAAATTGTTAACTGATGATAAAAATTCGGTGTAAAAATAAGAGCTATCCATTAACAAACTACTCTATACCTAGAGTTTGGGGTGGAAATAATGGCTAGAAGAACTTGATATAACCAGTTTTGTTCATTCAGTGTGTTCATTTCCTCAGAACTGGGATGGGAGCAATGAAATTGGAAGTTGCTTCCTCCCTAGAAAGTGTAAAAATAACATTGCTGAGGGCTCTAGGTCCAAGCTGGTTTTAAAGGAATGGATTGACAGCGCCTGGAGGGATGGATTGTGGTGAATGATAAGGATGCAGCTGGAGTATACCTCAAATAAAAAGAATCTTTCCCTGTCCACCAGATTCAAATGAGCCATTGGTAGTAATAGCTCAGCCCTCATCGGAAATGCCACTTTTGACCTCAACTAGTGAATTTTATACTAAAATAATGACACCAATTCACGACAAGGAGGACGTAAAGACTTCATCTAAGTGTTACATACAGGTCACTGGTATGACTTGCGCTTCCTGTGTAGCAAACATTGAACGGAATTTAAGACGAGAAGAAGGTGAGACACTCTTAAAGCCTGTTGTTTTATGTTTTAGTTTGAGGAATCTGTCCTTTTTGTCCTCCTATGTGTTTTGTTACCATGTTTATGATTCTTACCAAGGCCTCATAAAGACTATCAGTGACGTACAGGACAACCTTGACTTTCTGACAGCCAATTTTTGTTAGTCTTTTGTTCCCTTAGATATAGTTCCTATCTCGTTTGCTTCATGATTACATTTTAATATCAATGAAATTTGCAGGAAAATAGCAGAAGGAAATATATAAGATTGCTATTCTTTATGGACCTTGGCTGCAATGGATTTTAAGAAACATAAATTTCCTGTTAAAGTTATACTCAAAACTAACAACTAAAATCCATAAATTTCAGTATTACTGTACCCAGACAAAGCATGAGACTAAAAATGTTTGCTTAGAATTATATTGTTCTCTTCTAACAGTCTGTTCATTGATCTTTGCTTTCTGTAAAAATGTTCAAAAGTTACTTAATATTGTGTGCAAGTTTTAATCTCAGGTTATAAAATCTTAGAAATTCTATAACATTTTTTTTTTATTCAGTCACACTCAGATGTTTTAGCTTATAAATTTGCAATCACATTACTAAACTTCACAGTATGGCATAGTAGATTTGTTAACCATAGAGATATGCGATTATGTTTAATGAGACTTAAAACATAGGTTTGGTACTTAGGCAGCCCTAGCTACAGGTGTCTTAATGATACATGCTGTTAGTCACAAGGACTAAATAAGATTAGTATAAGCTTATCCCCACTATAGGGGAAATAACTCACAGTATATAGAGTAATAATGTAGGCTTGTGGCCAGTAGACTCACTTTATATATAAAAGCCAGAACATCATTATAACAAAATGTATGTTATATATACATACATTTCAATATTACCTTCAGTTCAATATTACCTTGTCTGCATTCAATATTACCTTGTCTGCATTCTGTCATTTCTGCATCCTTCAATCCAGCCTCCATTATATATAATTAAAATACAGTCAAGGCTAAAGCTTATTGTACACTTTGATTGATTAAAAAAAGAGGGAGGTTGTAAGTAGATAAAAGCAAAAAGAAGTTTGCAAGGTTCCTGTTTAATTTTAGAACCAACTATTTTTAGGCAATTCAGAAAAAGCCTTTTTCATGAGACAAGTAATGCCTATGCCAATTACAGATCTTTTCTTTTTTTTTTTTTAATCCGTTAAGGTGATTCTTTCAATTTAACTACTTACTATCCCCTTTACAACCTCTTAACCCAATTAGGAATACCATTGGCCTAGCCAGGGTCATTACATTCCTTTTCTTTCTTCTTTTTTTTTTAACTGGTGTTTTCACAGTTCAGGCCACATTATATTTCTGCAAATGAATAGAAAGAGTTCTAATTATAGTTGGAAGTAAGAATTTTAAAAATTATCAATTTATATAAGTAGGAAACCTATTTTTTGAACTTAAAAAAATCAGATTTTCCCTCCTATTTCTGTTTGGCTATCGACTACATTCTGCTGAAGCAAAATGATTTTTTTTCCAACTTTCTCTATCCCCTTCTCTTATTACTGACACTTTCCCGTGAACTGATCCTCTGAATTATTTGGTGCCCACAAAGCCCAGAGAAGCACTGTATATAGGAAACTTAGATTATATTTAAGTACTTTGTTTCCTTATTAAAAACTATTAGTAAATTAATATTTGGTTATTTTTTTTTCTTTTTATCAACCCCCAGAGCTGACCTATCGATTATTGATCCCCATTCTCTGTCAGGTAGCCACCAAGTGCCATGGATTCCTAGAAAAAGTTGCCATTTCTGCTTTGTGGAATTCGTTTTCTTCCTGGCAATGATAGCAATAGCTGGCTTAGAGAAGTGGGAATTGTTAACAAAAAGGCTTGCACCAGAGAACAGCATGACTGCCATAAAATGAACTCCTTTGTTTTGTTAACAAGTCGTATGGCACTTTTTTATTCTAGGTATAAGAGCACTTTAGATTAGTGTGTGCCAGACGTAAAACTTGAGAATTTTTAGAAATGACTATTGCTTGGTAATATATTTGGTACTTTCTTGGATTCTTTGCTACAACTGCAGTGATTTCCAAAGTGCATGAGTTCCCTTCTCTAGGACTCTGTCTTATTGGCTTCTGAAAATGCTTTATATTTTTACATGACAAGATCTCAAGTGATTGCAATTCATGGGCCTTATTTGGATCCCAATTCAAACAAACAAACTGTTAAACAAACTAATAAACAGTTATAAGACAATTGTGGAAATGTGGATATTACCTGGATATTTGATGATATTGTAGAATTATTCTATTTCGGATATGATAATGGTATTATTTTTTTCTTTAGAAGGGAAGAGTCTTTATCTTTTAGAGATATGTATTTAAATATTTACATGTGAAATGACATGATGTTTGGGATTTGCTTCAAAATAATCAGGATAAGGGGCAGGGAGTAGGTGGTAGGAATATAGCTAAAACAAGATCAGCCCAGTAATATTGATAATTGTTGAAGTTGGTTGATCAGTACATCAAGTTTATTATGTTCTCTCTTTTGTATAATTATAGTTGAAAATTTTCATAATAAAAAGTTTAAGAAATAAGGTCCCCTTTTCAAATAGTTTGGTTTGGGTTCAAGACTATAAAAGTTAGGAAATGAATTTCTCCAGATTCACTTTAATCCTTTCAGGATTAAATGAAAAAAAAATATTATAACATTACTCTTTTTTTAATAAGGAGTGTTACCCGAATTGTTTTTCTTATCAATGCTCCTAGGAATATATTCTGTACTTGTGGCTCTGATGGCTGGAAAGGCAGAAGTAAGATATAATCCTGCTGTTATACAACCCCCGATGATAGCGGAGTTCATACGAGAACTTGGATTTGGAACCACTGTGATAGAAAATGCCAGTGAAGGAGATGGTGTTTTGGAACTTGTTGTAAGTAAGAATTTTTGTGTGATTAATAAAATTTCCAGGAAAAACTTAACAAGGATTCAGAAAAGAGTTCCAAAGATATTTAAAGGTTGAGAAAATAAGACAAAAGGAAAATTAAGGAAACTGGAAAATGGAAGATAAGATATGACTTAATGGCGGCCTTCAAGCATGGAATGTAAAAGGTAGTTGTCATATCTCTGTTAAGAACCAAAAAAGAAGAATCAGATTTGAGTGATGAATAAGTGAAAATCAACTTTTAAAAATAAAATATGATTCCTACATAGTAGCATGTAAAAGGATAAATTTCAGATAGATTAAAGACTTTAAGTTTTATAAATGAAATCATAAAACCAGGTATAAGGCATATTGATTTACACTTGATCTTAGCCAAGAGGCCAGGAAGCGATGGGCATACTGGTTTAAAACAGTCATTTACTCCAACCCAACAAATCAACTTTTATTTATATGACTTAAACAACTAAAATGAAAAATTTAACCCCATACCAAAATAAATTTCAGTTCAAACAAAAGTTTAAATGTAAAATAGAATTCGTGAATTTACTAAAAGAAATATTTGGAGCTTTAAAAAAATATTTTATTATAAAAATTTTAGACATCAGAAATGTCAGAAGAATTGTGCAGTGGACACCCTTATACACACCACCTAGATTCTGCAGTTAACATTTTACTGTATTTATCATACATCAGTCTATCAGTCTGTTGTGAAAATAATTTTAGACTCATAATTAAGTTGTAAAAATAGTACAGAGAATTTCTATGTAACCTCTACCCAGGTTTCCTCGATGATAACATATAACCTTTAATTTAAAAAATAATACTAGATTAGGAAGGGCCTTTCTAAATATCATATAAAACCCATAAATGAAAAGATTGATAAATTCAGGTACAGAAAATTTTCTTCTTGAGAGAAAAGCACCATAAACAAGTCCAAAGACAAGTAAAACAATTGTAATTCATACCGTAGATGAATTAATAAGAAAAGAGCCAGCAACCTAAAAGAAAGATGGTAAAGGATATGAACTGACAGTTCACAGAAAAGCCAAAACAGTTCCTCTTTAAACATGTGTGAAGATGTTCAGCCTCACTTGTAATAGGAGTAAAGTAAATTTAAACTGTACTAAAATGTCATCTTTTCACCTATTAGATCATTAAAGTTAGAAAAATTTTTTTTAACACTATTCGTGATTTCTCATATATTGCATATATTGCTCTTGCAGTGTCAGTTGATGAAAGCTCTCAACAGAGGAATTTGGCAATGTCTATCAAAAGTAAAATTGTGCATAGCCTTTGCCTCAGAAGTTCTACTTGTAGGAAGTTATTCAACAGACATATTTGCATATGTATAAAACGACATGTGCAAAGGTGTTCATTGTGTTATTTATAAGAGCAAAAGATAAACACTAAATATCAGTCATTGAGAACTAGATAAATAAGTTATGATATATCCATACTGTGGGATACTAAATAGTTATTAAAAAGAATGGGCAGATTTTTATTTTTAAAGGACTTTTAAAAATTAGAGGTTTAATTGAAATATAATTCACATATCATAAAACTTGATATTTTAAAGTGTACAGTTCAGTGCTTTTTAGTATAAGAGTTGTGCAGCTATCACCACTATTTAATTTCAAAACATTTTCATCACCCCCAAAAGAAACCCCATACCTATTAGCAGTCACTCCTTATTTTTGGTATTACTTTCTTAATCATCTGAGTCTTTTTTTTTTTTTTTCAATCAGTCTAGACAGAAGTTGGTCAATTTTGTCAATCTTTTCAAAGAACCAACTTTTGGTTTTGTTGATTTTTTTCTACTCTCCAATTTATTACTTTTCACTCTAATCTTTATTATTTTTTTCTGCTTGCTTTAGGTTTAGTTCTTCTTTTTCTAATGTCTTAAGGTGGAAGGTTAAGTTATTTATTTGAAATCTTATTTTTTAATATTAGCATTTACAACTATAAATTTTCCTCTAGGCACAGCTTTCATTTCAGTTGTTATACTTTTCAAATCTGGACTTTCTATAGGGCCTTTTTAATAGTATCTGTCTCTTTATTGATATCTTCTATTTGGTGAGATATTGTTCTCATGCTTTCCTTTAATTTTTTAGACTTGATTTCCTTTAGTTCATTGAATATATTTAAAATAGCTGACATAACATCTTTATCTAGTAAGTCCAGTGTCTGAGCTTCCTCAGGGACAGTTTCTATTGATTGTTTTTTTCCTGTGTCTGGACCATACTTGTTTCATTGCATTGTCTCACAATTTTTATTGAAAATATAATGTGGCAACTCTGGAAATAAGATCCTTCCCCTCAGCTCAAGGTTTACTGTTGTTGCCATTTGTCATCATTGTTTGTATAGTGACTTTTCTGAACTAATTCCTTAAAGCCTATATTTTTTTTATTGTGTGTGGCCACTGAAGCCTGCTTCATTAGCTCAGTGGTCAGCTAATGGTTGGACAAATTTTCTTAAATACCTGAAACCAGTAAGTTTCCCAGCCTTTGTTGAAGAGCTCTGTGTAAATGTTGGGGCATACCTTCAGCACTCAGCCATGCAGTCATTTTGCCTTAGCCTTCACTTCCTGCTTCTACAGAGCCCAAAGATCAACCTGAGGTGAGAGGTTTTAGTCTTTTCTGAGCATGCATGCAGCCCTGGACGTGTGCACAACCCATACATGTGCATGGCCTTCTAGATTCCTAGGAATATGTTGGAGCTTTTATGGACATTTTGCTTTCCAGCTTTTCCTTTTAGGCTTTTTGGTTAGCTTATTGTTTGCCCCAATTGTTGTCCATTGGCTCAGGCAGCTGTAAGGATAAATAATTTCCTCTAATCATTTTTGACAAATTCTCCCAGAGGGAAAAAGCTTTTTGCACTTACTGAGCTCCAGTCAAGGCAAACACAGACATTTTTGCAAGTGGTATAATTCAGGGAACCACCATACAGGTCAAATAATGATGGTTCTCTGAGAATGAGACTTCGAAAGAGCACCAACCCTTTTCTGCCCTCTCTGGTGACTTCCCTGATATTGTTCTTCATCGTGATTGTAGGCTGTTGGTCTTCATAGCTACTACCACAGAACTGAAGGGGAGGGAATGAAATATGGCAAATTATAATGCTACATAGATTGCTGTTTTTGTTGAGATTCATCTGATTTTCTTGAATAAATGCTTCCTGGATTGCTGCGAGCTTTTTTTTTTTTTTTTTAGTTCCAAATTTCTGAAAAGTTGGTTATGACAACTTTTTGCCAATTTTCTTATTGATTTTATGGAGAATTTTCAGAGATCCTTACTCCATCACTGATATGACTGTATTACTGATATGGATGAGATATTCTTCTTCTTCTTTTTTTTTTTTTTTACAGGAGATATTTTTGAATAAAGGGTTCATAATTTGTTGTGTATTCTTTGGTCACTTTCCAGATTCTTTCACTGGTTGATTTTGAAACTTCTGCCCAGTTTTATCATTGCTTTTTGGGGGAAGGATTTGCTGAGTGCCTCATACAATCATTTCAGGAGTCCTCCCCTCTACTATAGAATTTAATACCCAACTGAACTCTAACCTCGCTCAACACATAGGGCAAAATGCATTTTTAGGCAGAGATAGAATACTTTCATCATCCATTAACCTTCACTAAAAGTAATACTAAAGGCTGTATGCTTTAGCAGGATGAAAAAAAAAATTTAGAGGGAAGCAAGGCATTGAATCAAGAAAAAATGATTTGTCAAATCCTCTATCAATGAGTAGTGACAGGAAGAGGGAGACTTCTAATGAGATCCTCTTCTGTTTAACTTGTTGCAGCTGGACCATATCTTTGTTCAATGTGATATAAAACAGCGTTCTAATGGTCATATCCAAAGTGTATTAATTAATAGTGCAGATAAGATCTTGTGTGTTAGTCCCGTGTTACAAGAGTTCTTTTAGTTTAAAGTAATAACTCATGTTTAACGGAGGAAAAAGTATATTTCTGAATAACAAAGCCTTTGTCTTTAACAGGTGAGAGGAATGACATGTGCCTCCTGTGTGCATAAAATAGAGTCTACCCTCACAAAACACAGAGGGATCTTCTACTGTTCTGTGGCCCTGGCAACCAACAAAGCTCATATTAAATATGATCCAGAAATTATTGGTCCCAGAGATATTATCCATACAATTAAAGTAAGTGCCCAGGCTTTGCATTTTTGTGTTCCCGCTTGTTCAGTTAGCACTCTCTTGAGTCGCTTCTGGTTTGTGTCAGACTGAGACAATGAAAAAATCTGACCCCTTTGGTTACTCTAGACAACATCTGTCTCAAAATTTACTGTAAATGTATCTGCCTTTTAGTAGGGATGTATTTGTCAGGAAGAGTTAGGCAAAGGCTTATGAGCACTATTAATCAGGAACAGACTTAAAGAAGAACCACAATATTCAGAAAATGGAAATAAAATACATTTGTTATGAGTAAGATTCATGTTAATTACTAAGAAAGTGAAGCATCCTGTTAGATGCTTTATTTTTTGTTAGGTCAAAGCAAATGATGTATTTTTAAATTAAAGTAAGAAATTTTAAAGACCAAACCTTTTTCTTTGTGATAAATTCATCTTGTGTTCTTCAGTAAATCTTAAGTGGCAGTACATATAAAAGTGCTTTAAAAGTTTCAGTGTGGTATAGCATTGGAGTTCTAATGATCTAAAGCATGTTAGTAGTTCAGATAAGAGCCTATTAGTAAAGATAATACCATTAACATCTTTGTGAAGCTGCCCTAAGCAAGTAACTACTATGAGTTAGTTACCAAGATTGCAAAGCTTCGACTCTTAATTTAATTCTTACCACGGTGCTGTCATCTTCATTTTGGAGGTGAGGAAACTCAGGTTAAGAGAAGTTAAGTTACTTGCCCAAAGACAAATAACTAGTAAGTATCATAACTGGAATTTGAGCCTAATCTTTCAGACTCCAAAGCTTATGCCTGCTCTTTTCACTGTACTACACTGCCAACAAATGTTGGATAACAGCATTTTCCTTAGCAGTCGAAAATATAGTGTGTTACTGTCTATGCTCATGAGTCTTACTGAGGTGTGGTTTTCTTTTAATACTTTGTTTCATTGAGGAAAATATTTGTTACCAGAGGGTAGAGGGTATGGCGGGGGTGGGGAGGAAGACAGTGTAAAGGGGATCAAATATGTGGTTACAGAAAGAAATCTAACTATGGGAGACAAACACACAGTATAAATATATATACGCCTTACTGTTAAAGTGTACAGCTGAAACTTATTGGATTTCGTTAACCAATGTCATTGTGTGTGTGTGTGTGTGCACGTGTGCGTGTGAGTGTGTGTGCTTGTGTGTGTATTCGTGTTCTTTTTTCTTCATTTCTCCTTCTGTGGGTTCCTTATTAGCATAGGAATACAACAGACTTCTGTATTTTAATTTTGTATCCTGCAACTTTACTGAATTCATTTATTAGTTCTAATAGTTTTTGGTGGTGTCTATAGGGTTTTCTATATATAGTAGTATGTCATCTTCAGATAGTGACAGTTTTACTTCTTCCTTTTCAAATGAATGCCTTTTTTTTTCTTTTTCTTATCTGATTGCTGTGGTTAGGACATCCAGTACTATGTTAAAGTGGTGAGAGTGGGCATCCTTGTCTTGTTCCTAATCTTAGAGGAAAAGCTTTCAACTTTTCACCATTGCGTATGTTAGCTTTGGGTTTGTCATATATGGCCTTTATTATGTTGAGGTATGTTTCTTCTATACCTACTTTGTTGAGAGTGTTTATCATAAATATATGTTGAATTGTGTCAAATGCTTTTCCTGCATCTATTGAAATAATTGTATGATTTTTATGCTTAGTATTTTTGATGTGGTGTATCATGTTTGTGGGTATTGAACCATCCTTGCTTCCCAGGAATAAATCCCACTTGATCTTGGTGTCTCATCCTGTTACTGTATTGTTGAATTTGCTTTGCTAATATTTGGTTGAGGATTTTTGCATCTATGTTCATCCAGGAATATTGGCCAGTAATTTTCTTTTTTCTTTTTTCCTTTTTTTTTTTTGGTAGGGTCTTTGGTTTTGGTATCAGGGTAATGCCTCATAGAAATGAGTTTGGAAGTATTCTTTCCTCTTCAATTTTTTGGAATAGTTTGAGAAGGATAAGTGTTAATTCTTCTTTAAATGTTTGGCAGAATTTACCTAAGAAGTTGTCTGGTCCTGGATTTTTGTTTGTTGGGAGTGTTTACTACTTAAATTTTGTTGCTAGTAATGGGTCTGTTCCAATTTTTTGTTTCTTCCTGTTTCCATCTTGGGAGGTTGTATGTTTCTAGAAATTTATCCATTTCTTCTAGGTTCTCTAATTTGTTGGCATGTAATTGTTCGTAGTATTCTCTTATGATCCTTTGTATTTCTGTGATGTCTATTGTAATCTCCCCTCTTTCATTTTTGATTTTATTTATTTGGGCTCACTTTTTCTCTTGATGAGTCTGGCTAAAGGTTTATCAATTTTTTTTTCTGATAGAACAAGAATAAAGACTGCATATGCAAAGCTTTGAATAGTATATTTCGTATAGTGCTGGCTTTTGTGGCCTATTATTCAGTTTTCTGTACTTGTCTAGGGGATGCATGTCAAAAATAAATTTTTTTTAAAAAATGATTAATAGTATATCAGTACTAGTAGATGATGCTTGTCTAAATGTAAGATTTATAATTTTACTGCTGAATTTTGTCTTCATTAAGTCGTCAAACATTCTGTCAGCCTAGCCAAGTAACAGATTCTGCTTTTTTTCCAAAATTACTTATTGGAGGCTTTAGTTTACTTTTTGATGTAATAAGAAACTCTACTGAGGATAACTGCACTTGAGTTAAATCATCAGTTTGAGAACAGTAGAATAGACACTAACTAGAATTGAAGAAATATTCATTTCTTTGATGACAGATTAGAAAGAAAGGTAATTAAGAAAGGAAGTACATCTTCAACTTTGTATTCCCCAGAGTGACTTGCATTCAGTAATTAAATTGAATTATTTTTAATGACAATACCATGGCTTAGAATTTCTCTACATAATATTTGTATATTCAGTGAAATAATTGTTTTCTCATGAATTTCCTTTAGAGCTTAGGTTTTGAAGCATCTTTAGTCAAGAAGGATCGGTCAGCAAGCCACCTAGACCATAAACGAGAAATAAGACAGTAAGTACTTTTGGAGTGTCAGTAAAAACAGATTTTGACTCTTCGTTACAAATTTAACATCCTCTTAGCATGTAAGTTTTTACGATACCATTCTTTATACTCAATGGAGTGGTCACAATTTGTATTTCCCTATAGTACATAAAATATTTAACCATTAGGTACTTACTAAAATGATTTTTCTTTTCTACATAAGATGGAGACAGTCCTTCCTTGTGAGCCTGTTTTTCTGTATTCCTGTAATGGGACTGATGATATATATGATGGTTATGGATCATCACCTTGCAACTCTTCACCATAATCAGAACATGAGTCAAGAAGAAATGGTCAACGTTCATTCTTCTATGTTCCTGGAGCGCCAGATACTGCCAGGATTGTCCATTATGAATTTGCTGTCCTTCGTATTGTGTGTACCTGTACAGGCAAGTGAAATGTTAACAATTGAAAAGCAGATATTAGCCAAAAGTTTGATCATTTTATGTTGGATGCTTTACAAAAATAATCTTAAACTGAGTGGTTAGTTAAAATAGGTAATAAATTCTACTTAACCTCTAAGGATATTGTTTAATGACAAAGCAGAGAATAAGAGTTCAATTCATATTCAGATATGAATTCGGTATTCATATCTTCTATTGTATATAACTTTATATTTTAAATTATTTCTGAAAGTAAAATTATTATAACAATAAAATACATTTTACTTATATTTAATATCTTAAAATGAATTATATTTATATTAATTACATTAAATCTATTTTAATATGTATTACATAAAATAATTATATTATTATTATTATTATTATTATTATTATTATTATTATTATTATTATTATTTCTCCCTGGCACTTAAATTCATTATTTTCTGTATGTTTTCAACCCTTATTTTGAGATAAACTTACTATGGATCACATCTATCTATTAAACGTATTCCTTTTTCTGATCCTTGTAAAAGGCAATAATGATTTTTTAAAAATCTTAGTATGTTTCTCTATACTAATGAAAAGTAAGCTTCTAAGTTATGTTTGCCAACGAATGCAGCCAACAGATCCAATAGTTTGTGATCTTCCATTTAGGTTGTATTTTGGAAAGGGGGAGATGAGTGTTTTAAATTTTTATTAATTTTTCAATTGCAGTTGACATTCAATATTATGTTAGTTTCAGGTGTACGGCATAGTGGTTAGATATTTATATAACTTATGAACTGATCTCCCAAATAAGTCTAGTACCCATATAGCTACCAACATACATAGTTATTACAATATTATTGACTGTATTCCCCATGCTATCATTTACATCCCTGTGACTGTTTTGTAACTGCCAATTTGTACTTCTTAATACCTTCACCTTTTTCACCCAGCCCCCCAAACCCTCTCTCATCTGGCAACCATCCTTTTTTTTACTCTGCTTCTGTTTTGTTTGTTCATTTATTTTGATTTTTAGATTTTACAAATAAGTGAAATCATATGGTATTTGTCTTTCTCTGTCTTATTTTACTTAGTAAGATGAGTTTTATATTTAAAAAAATCCTTGTCAAAAGAATGTTATTCTTTTCTTAGTTCTTGTTTTGGCTAGCATCAAAGAGAAAAATCTAAGAACCATCTGACTTTATATTATGGAATATCCATTGGCTCATAAAGGGCAGCTACCAAGGGCTTATACAGCAATTTGAATCCTTGCACACACATATCTGCTAAAATACAAACTATTGTTTCAGCTTAAAATCTCTCGTGTTTATGGATTACATAAAAGCCAAAGGAAGTTAACATTGATACTATGTCTTAGTTATTGAGGTATATATGTGAATTTCAGCATTTTTTAAAACAGTGGTTATCGTTTCTATTTTACAGTTTTTTGGAGGCTGGTACTTCTACATTCAAGCCTACAAAGCGCTGAAGCATAAAACTGCAAATATGGATGTACTAATTGTGCTAGCCACCACCATTGCATTTGCCTACTCTTTGGTTATTCTTCTGGTTGCAATGTATGAGCGAGCCAAAGTGAACCCTATTACTTTCTTTGACACACCTCCTATGCTGTTTGTGTTTATTGCACTAGGCCGGTGGCTGGAACATATAGCAAAGGTAAACTAAGATAAGGTGACAGTTGTTAAAATCTTGGATGGATAAATGACCGTAACATTTTCTAAACCAATTATTGGAAATATATATTGATTTTGTAGTTAATCATTTACTGAAAGAAGTATTTATTTTTATTTGGCAATAATTTAAGTTAAATATTCCTTTAGATTTACCAAATTTGTGGAATTAATGCTGTAGATGGTACAGTAGATCCATGTTTATTTTAAGAGAGAGACATTTGAGAAGTACTTATTTTAATCATTTTTTATATCACATTATTAATGGAACAGTTGATGTTGACCATATGATTTAAAATGATGATGGAAAAAAATTTACCCATAATCTCATGCTATAATGGAAATCACTTTCTAATCCTTTTCCATATACTTTTATATTTTACAGAGTGGCAAAGATAGTATACATTACACCTTGTACCATTAACACTATAAAGATTTTTTCCCTCAGTTTTGCACTTTAGATAATTATTGGGTATTTCTGAATAATATTCTGTCAAATCAGTATGCTATAATATACTAAACCATTCCAGTTTTGTTCTCAAATTGTTTCCAATTTTTAATTTTAGATAACCGTGTATTAAACATATTTATGGTTAATACTCATTTAAATTGAATCATCAGTATCTTAGGATAAATTACAAAGCATATGATTAAAGGGCATAAATCTTTCTGTGGCTCATGCTACAAATTGTAACAATTTTTGCCAGCAGGGGTATATTAGTGAAGTAGTTTTACTACAACTTTGTCGTCATTGACTCCTATCTAAATTCTTGCTAAGTTAATAGGTGTGAAATGGTATTATAGAATTGCTTTAGTTTGTATTTCTTTCATTAATAGCAGGGATAAACTTTTTTCCACACATTGGGCATTATATTTCTTCTTAAATGAATTGCCAGTTCATGTCCTTTCCTTATGAGTTCCTGATGTATTTCTTATTAATTTACATTATTTATAAGTTATACCTAATAAAACATTTTTATTTTGTGTACTTCATATTTTTGAAGTGAAACATTTTCTGATTTGAACTAATTAATATTCCTAAAGCTGTCTTTTGGGTAAATGTTAAAGATTATATCTTTATTTTAGGTAAGACCTGAGCTTTTCTTTTCTCTTAGCATTGTTTATATATATATCTATATGTGTATATATATGTGTATATATACACATATAGATATACATGTATATACATATATATGTGTGTGTGTGTGTATATATATATATTTTTAATTTATAGGGCAAAACATCGGAGGCTCTTGCCAAGCTAATTTCACTACAAGCAACAGAAGCAACTATTGTAACTCTTGGCTCTGATAATATCCTCTTGAGGTATTTATCTTCATTCTTCCCTCTTTTCTTTTTTAACTCCTTATGAAAATGTCAAGTATACACAGAAGTAGAAGAATATAATGAACCCACGTAATTCATCTCCCAGATTTAACAATTATTCACATTTTGCCACACTTTATTTCATCTGTACATTCTGTCTTCCTGTTGTTACAGTAGTATTTTAAAGTAAATTCCAATCATATCATTTTACTGCTAAATACTCCTATAGTATGTCCAAAAAAAGGATGTATTCTTATATAACTGTAGCACCATATTGCATCTAACAAAATGAACAATAACTCCTTAATATCATCTAATATACAGTCCATATTCACATTTCTCATCTCCGAAATGTTTTAAGTTTCATTCTTTGAAATGGAATTCAAACAAGGTCCTTGCTTCATTAGATTTGACTGAATGTTTCTTTTAATCTAGAACAGCTTCTCCCTCTCTATTCTGCCTCCTTCCTTTCACCCTCTTCCACCCCCTGATACAATTGACTTGTTAAAGAAACATTCATCGATTGTCCTGTAGTATATCTCACAGTCTAAATTTGTCTCTTTGCTTCCTATGGTGTAATTTAACTTGTTCTATAACTCCTATGTTACCTGTACACTGGAAGTTAGAGTAAAAGTGTTGATTAGCTTTCATTCTTTTGTATTTCTCATTTTTATACTCATAAAATTATTTAGGCAATTTTACACAATAAATAAGGTATTTAATTAAATAAAACCCACTACATTATTTTCTAATGCTTTCATTTGTTTGTTCAGTGGTTATTCAGCAAATATTTAGAGTGCCTACTTTGCGCCAGGTACTGAGCTGTTCCCCAACAGTGAACAGGACTGACGTTGCAGTTCCTAGTTTAAATGTTGGTTCTAGCTTCCATTGGTAGCAATTATGGAGCCAAAAACTTGATATAAACTAAAAAGTTTGCATGGAAATATCAAGGTAAGAAGAATATTGGCATAATGCTTTTTATTTTAACTCATATTCAGTGAAGAACAAGTGGATGTGGAACTTGTACAACGTGGAGACATCATTAAAGTGGTTCCAGGAGGCAAATTTCCAGTGGATGGTCGTGTTATTGAAGGACATTCTATGGTAGATGAGTCTCTCATCACAGGTATGTTCTTTCAGAGGACCATGACATGAAAGTGAAGTGAATTCAAAGTGTTAATGAAAAATAGGCATGAAAAGTGAAGAGCTTTTTGTAGAAACTATGGAAGGAGTAAATAATGAGCAAAGAGAATATGAGTTCTCTTTAAGACTATTAAATCAATTTCTGCAGATTTACTTCGTGGTTTTAGTTATGCTAGCGAAGGTTCTTTTCACTGAGAATTGTTAATTACTACAATGTATAACCGAAGGAAATTGTCTCATTCTACTGTAGAGCCCAGTAGACTTTGGCAGATTTACCTGACCAAATACCTATTTTGTTTTCCTGCCCTAAAGACTATTCTAATCTGCGTTGGGGTAGGACTCCAGGTTTTCCACATCAGCATCTGTTCTAAGAGAGTAGGCCTGGAGTAGTTTCAGAAATCTTAGATAACTAAGGCCAATCTGGAGCAGAA
The DNA here is from genome assembly GCF_902729225.1 of Pteropus medius. Lineage (NCBI taxonomy): Eukaryota > Metazoa > Chordata > Mammalia > Chiroptera > Pteropodidae > Pteropus > Pteropus medius. The sequence goes on from NW_024340851.1 coordinate 520,115, forward strand.
CCAAAATAACACCTTTCCTACTTCAACCCTCAGGACAGTGGCAGAAGAGGTGCAGCTTATGGACCATGTGGAAATAATTTAGGACTCTGGTTCTTAATAGGGATGCTATTGCCAGTTTGTTTGGGACAATTCTTAGTTCTCAGGGACTTACACATTGTAGTACATTTAGTATCCTTGACTCTGGCCCACTAAATTGGAGTAGCAGCACCCCATACCCTAACAGTAATTATTACAAACAAGAACTCCCTCCTATAGTTCTAAATGCTCCTTGGGAATAGGCTGAGAATCAAAGATCTAAGATTAGAGTAGAGCCCCAAAAGTATCTGCCAACAAGAGGTAGCATATTAGGTTTTTCTAGTTGAAGATATATATGTGTGGGTTTGGCCTAGAACTAACATAAAGGAAAAGGGAGGGCAATTTTCACATGGGCATTTGTCCAGACTCTATTGCATGAAGTAAGAAACTTCTTTCTAGATATTTTTTTTAACAATTAACTAATGATGGCATGTTTTAAGATAGTGCTTACTTATGCTCCCTAAATCTATCTTTATTTCTTATACAGGGGAGGCAATGCCTGTAGCTAAGAAATCTGGCAGCACAGTGATTGCTGGTTCCATTAACCAGAATGGGTCACTACTTATCCGTGCAACCCACGTAGGAGCAGACACAACCCTTTCTCAAATTGTCAAACTTGTGGAGGAGGCACAAACATCAAAGGTAATTTAACTCCCTAGGAAAAACAGAAAATATTTTTCTTTAAAGCAAACTCAGTATAACTCTTGATCTAGTTTTTATATTTTCCTTTGATTATTCTGTTTGCATTAATATGGAGCTTATTAAAATATTTCTGTTTGTGCTCAGTATCAAAATACTCTATTCATCAAAAAAGGAGACATCGAAATATATATATGTGTGTGTGTGTGTGTGTGTGTATGTGTGTATATATATAATTATTTTTTTAAATTCTAGGCTCCTATTCAGCAGTTTGCAGACAAACTCAGTGGCTACTTTGTTCCTTTTATTGTTATTATTTCCATTGTTACCCTCTTGGTTTGGATTATAATTGGATTTCTGAATTTTCAAGTTGTGGAAACGTACTTTCCTGTAAGTGACTTGTAACAATTCTTTACCATGTGTAAAACAGTTTGTGAATTTTTTTGCCTAAGTAATTAATTGGAAAATAACCTTAATAATTACTAGTATCTTTAAGGAACTGGAGGGGGGAGGTGATAAGAATAACATTTTCATTTCTGTAAATATAAAAGATTTTCTTCTGGAAAGATGTTTTTCATTATAACTTGTGATTTTCCCAAAACAAGGACTGAACTTTTACATTTTATACCTAGTCTCATTCCCAGCATGATTTTGCTTTCACAAAGGACTGTATGATACATTGAGGAAAAACCTTGGGATCTCAGCTCTGCCACATAACATTGCTGTGATCTTGGGTCAACTTAATTTCTCTCTGAGCTTCAGTTTCCTCATCTATAAAGTGAGATTTAAATAATCCCATCCTGCATAACTTGTAGTTGTTGTGAAAGTTAAATAAGATGATATATTAGACATGCTTTGTAATTTATTAAATACTTTATAAATATAAGATACTATTAGTGCCTGCTTTTCTCTAGTTCTTTGATAGTCTCTAAAGTACAGTGTCATAAAGTGGTAAAGGAGACCTGGACTGTGCCTCATTTTAGAAATATAATCTTGAAGTCACCTAACTTCTCTTAGCCTCAGTTTGTGATCTATAATATAGTGATTGTAATACCTAAATTGCAGGATTGGAATTAGTGTAAGTGAAAACATATACATATGACATATAAGAAAGCATAAGCTTAGATGTCTGTGAAAGTCCCTTTCAACTCTTTATCTATATAGATACATAACTCTTAGATGAACACTTAGTTTAAGTATTTGAGAACTTAGTACGAACCTAGCACTGTGAAACCATTATTATTCAGAAAGTCTTACATTGTTGCATTTCTTTATTTTAAAAAATACTGTCTGCACACTGTTTTATGCTGTTTGTTCCTTCAATTAAAGAACAACTAGACTTATAACAGCTCAGCTATGTATCTATCCCATGATATGGTCATTAGTATAATATTTTTAAAAGTTTCTTTAAATGATTCATGTTGGTGAAGTATACATTGAACAAGAGGATTGCTGGAAGATATTTTGGAATATGTATCATGAGTTCAGGGGGTCTTAGGAGATTTCCCCTAATACAATCAGTCATATTTACTCACACAAGCAAATGTTCAATGTCATTAACAGCTATACTACCAGATATACTCAGTTCACATTGCTATGCTCAAAAGAATTTTATTGAAATGTGATTAAGCTCCCTTTGCATGCCGGACAACTTTTTTTCATTGTCTTGAGAGAATAGTATGAAAGGCAGACTTATGGTCTCAGTATACAGAGAGTTAGAATTCTTTTTGTTTAAGATCAGATTTGTGGAGAATTAGGCCCCATGTTTGTGGTTATTTTTGAAAGTCTCTGATAAATCCAGTTATTCTCAATACAGGGCAAAAAAAAAAAAAGACGACTTTTATGTTTTCTTATATTCACTCCATAGTTTATGACTCTGATCAGTAAAATTAAAATCTTGATTTTAGGACTGTGACTTGTTTACCAGTTATGTCACAGTTTCTTATATTCACAAAAGAAAAGTTTTCTTACTAGTAACTGAAACATATATGTTGGTAGCTAAGTAGGATAATGTATGACTTCAGAATTGAGGTTTTATTTCTATAGGGTTAAGCTTTGTTCCTTTTGTTTCATATAGCTATAAATCAATAACCAAAATTCGTGCCTTTCTTCTAAAGGGTTACAACAGAAGTATCTCCCGAACAGAAACGATAATACGCTTTGCTTTCCAAGCCTCTATCACAGTTCTGTGCATTGCATGCCCTTGTTCACTGGGACTGGCCACTCCAACTGCTGTCATGGTGGGTACAGGAGTAGGTGCTCAAAATGGCATACTAATCAAAGGTGGCGAGCCACTGGAGATGGCTCATAAGGTAAGATAGTCTCCAGAACTAAGAATTGTTCCAAACAAACTGGCAATAGCACCCGTATTGAGAAAGAGTCTTAAATTATTTCCATCTGGTCTATAAACTGAGCCTGTTCTGGCACTGTCTTGAGGGTTGAGGTGGGAAAGGTGTTATTTTGGTTCTGCTCCAGATTGGCCTTAGTTATCTAAGATCTCTGAAACTACTCCAGGCCTACTCTCTTAGAGCAGATGCTGATGTGGAAAATCTAGAGTCCTGTTCCAGCTCAGACTAGAAAAGTCTTTAGAGTAGGAAGACAGAAGAGGTATTTGCCCAAGTCTTTCAGACTTCTAACCTACTTGTGTGTGACTACATTTTTGTGTTCTTCACTGTGAGATAGCGCTTGTGTTTACACTTCAGTTTCTTTGCCTTTGTGCCACTAGCTGACAGTTTGCAACTATGACTTTAGGAATATAATTCTATCCTTGATCTCTCCCATATTAAGATTTTCATAACAATTTCAATCAAGGCTGCTTGACTTTAACTAAAACCATGCTTCTTCTAGTATGTTCTTATGAGAATACAAACTATATACAGATGCATATAGTAAATACAGAACAGAATTTAGAACAGACTTGGAACCTCATCTAGCCAGGAAATACAGGCTATTAGTTTTTATAGTAATTTTTTTATTTTGATATAATTCCAAACTTAAAAGTTGCAAGAATAGTATAGAACTCCTGTATACCCTTTACTGCAGATATCAGCCTCTTTTTTGAAGGACATTCTTTTACATAACCACAATACAATGATCAAAATCAAGAAATTGATATAGTACTGTCATCTAATCTATAGTCCATATTCCAGTTTCCTCAGTTATCTCCATAATATCCTTTATAGCTATTTTTTCTCTTGTCCACAGTCATGCTTTGTATTTAGTTGTCACATCTCTTTTCATCTCAGTTCCTCAAGCTATTCATTTTTCAAGGTTCGAATTCTGAGTTTACTGTGAGGTGACCGTGTTCTCTAATTCCAGACTCTTCCTTTATTCTTTCTGGGCCGCATTTCCTTCATTGATTCCCTGAGCTGTCTCTTAGGCCAAGCATCTCATTTAGACCCAGGAAAGTCAAAGCAAGCCAGCAGGTCTTATCTGGTGCTCACTTCAACTTAATTACTTACCTTTCTCTTATAATCATCTGCCCAGATTTCCCCTATGGATCTGTAACTCATTAGTGTTGAAAGCCTTTGTCTTTCTTTGGAGGCACTAGAGGCATCTCTTAATTACCTATTAACAGTCAGCTCTTAACAATTAGTTCTAGTTGTTTAATATGTATCCACAGTAGATTGAACATGTTCAAGAGGGGGCTATTTGATATAACTAATTAAGAGTATTTCTTCCCTTCTCCCTTCTTTTTGTCTTCCCAAAGACTGTTTTTTAAGTCAAATTAAGGCAAAGATCAGTTTATTAAGAAACAAAATAGTAATGTTTATCAAAGTTAACCTTTTTCTCACTTCTGGAAAGGTGATATTAAGGATTATCAAATCATATAGGTACATTGTATTTCAATTTTCTTACAGGTAAAAGTAGTGGTATTTGATAAGACTGGAACCATTACCCATGGAACCCCAGTAGTGAATCAAGTAAAGGTTCTGGTGGAAAGTAACAGAATATCACGCAATAAGATCCTGGCCATTGTTGGAACTGCTGAAAGTAACAGTGAACACCCTATCGGCGCAGCCGTAACCAAATACTGCAAGCAGGTACACATTTTCCCCCTGTTTCTTAATGTAGTCATCTGCTATAGGAATTACTCAGACCAAAACCAAACTGGTGTTTGACTACGATTTTTGTATATAGTTGGTATGAGGCTAGAGAGACTTACATTTTCTCGGTTTGTTTTATAATATGTCTTAGATTCTTCATACAGAAAAGTATAAAGACGAAAACAGAAATTGATTATAATCCTACTCAGATAACCCCTGTTGACTAAAAAGTTAAGATACAAGTAATGCATATTTATATAAGGAAAATTCAGATAGTTCAGAGAATTACATAAGGGAAAAGGAAAGACTCATTCTGTTTCCTGTCCATAATTCCTCTCTCCAAAGTTTAACAAGCATTAACCTTCTAACGGTGTTTTTCAATAACAGCTTTACTGAAATACAGTTCACATACTATAAGTTTACCCTTGTATAAAGTGTACAATTCAGTAATTTTTAGTATATTCACAAGTGTGCACCCTCTTAACCATTTTTAATGCATATACCAAAACATGTGCATTTATTATTTTTTAAACTTTCCATAGAAAGGCCACCAGTCTTTGGTATCTTGTTTTTTTTATTTTTAAATGATTTTTCCATATCAGGACATAGAAATCTGACTTGTTGTTTTTAATGGCTACGTTGTAGTCCATTGTACAGCTGGTTTGGGGCTCTTACAGTAAGTGTACACTTAACATCCATGTCAGCTTTTGCAAGTTATCTCTGTGTTAAATGCCTATCAATGCAATTGCTAGATCAAAGGATACATTCACTTAAATTTTGATGAATATTACCAATGCCCACATGACAAATATTACCAACATGCATACGAAAGGTTGTACCAGTGTATACTTTCACCAGAAGTTATGACTGCCCATTTTCCCACATTCTTACCAACACTTATTTTTTCCAGTTTAATAAGTAAAAAAATATTTACTCATTGATGGTTTGCCCTGCACTTTCTTAATTATGAATAAGGTTAAGCATCTTTTTATATGTGTATTGGCCATTAGAATTTATTTTTCTATAACCTGTCTGCTTGTATCCTTTGCCTATGTTCCCATAGAATTATTTACCTTTTTCTCATTGATTTGTATAAGTTCTTTGTAAATTAGCTCACATAATTTTATAGTTAAAATGTGGCACTTTCCATCATTGATATTGCCATTTCTTTATTTGTTCTTTCCTTTTTACCTATTTACTGTTTTTGACCTGGCTTCTTTATACCCACATGGAGCATCAGAGAAGATGAAGACATAAAGAGCCAGAATTCTTTTGCTTACTAAGGACACAGAATTATACTAGAGAGTCACTCTGGTAACTAAAGGCCCTGTTCTTTGTTACCCTTTGCCCTATACTGAATAGAAAATCTGACTTGACAACAGAATTAAATATTTAACTTGTAATTCTTTACTGGAAAGGGCAGAGAATATTGATGAACCTTCCAAGTTTTCTTTCCCTGTGCTTAGTATAAATTTTAGAGAGTAGGATTAAAACTAAGAATTCTGAGGTTCTCCTGTAACTTTGAATATTATACTCAATGCTCTGTTCCTTTGTCTTTATTTAAAATCCACTGTCAAATAGGCAATGATAAGTGACAGTTTCATTCTAAACATTTATAATTAATTAGCAGTAATCTTTGGTTTTGCTAATGATGACCTTGTATTATTAGAACAGCAGAGGAAATCCTGTTTCTATTTGGTAGGAGCTGGACACTGATACCTTGGGTACCTGCATAGATTTCCAGGTTGTGCCAGGCTGCGGTATTAGCTGTAAAGTCACCAATATTGAAGGCTTGCTGCATAAGAATAACTGGAAGATAGAGGAAAATAATATTAAAAATGCATCCCTGGTTCAAATTGATACAAGTAATGAACAGTCATCAACTTCATCTTCCATGATTATTAATGCCCAGCTCTCAAGTAAGCTAATTTTTTTTTGTAGTACCTATTATGGGACAGTTATTATCAAATGTCTAACCTTATAATCCTGAACTGTCATATAAGAAACAAAAAATGGTATCATAGTTTCATTCTCTCAGATCACTTTTACTATAAGCCTCTGACCACTTCACTGAAGTTACTTGAGAACATTTCCAGCTGTGCTCCTTGATTCTGTGATAGGGTGATGAAGTCCAGCCTTAGCTGATCTTCCATCTTATTTCAGTTATCTTTTTATTTCTCACCACAGCTACTCCAAACCTTTTATGTCTTTTATAAGATCATGTGGCATTCCCCCTAGTTCCCTAAGCAAATTATATGGCTTATTTTTCACATAGAAAATTAAGGCTCCTAGAAATGTGTTCTTTCACATTTGGAGATTGAATTTAGTCCTTTTTCAGGGGAAGAAGTATCTCTCATCTTATCTAAAGAATCCCCTCATATTTGCTCTGGGTCCCACCCTCTCTTGATTCTTCAGTGACCTCAGTCTCTGTTTTATCCCCTTGCTTCTTTATTTTCCAGCTCTCTGTGTAGTAGCTCCTCCTAAACATAAACATTTCTTTCATCAAAAGCACTATGTTTCCATCTACAATTTGTCCTATCTTTTTTCCCCTTTTATACCTAAGCTTCTAGAAAGTAGTCTAGGCTTGCTGAATCCACTTATTCACTGCACAGTCTGGCTTCTGCCCCATCCATACTACTGAAACTATTCTTTCCAAGTCCGCTGATGACCTTATTCACTACCCTCTGTAGTGGCGACTTCTCAGTCTTCAGCCTGCATGATTTCACTAAGGCATTTGACAATGTTGACCATTTCTTCCTTCCTAAAACTCTTTCCTTCCTTTATTCCATAACCCTGCTTTCTCTAGATTCTCCTCTCACCTACCTGATTGTCCTTTCTAACCCTCCTATGATTCTTCTTTTCTTCTGCTCTCAAATGTTGGGTATCTTCAAGGTTTTGTTTTTTGCTTTTTTTCTCATTTTTCTTACTCTCTCTGTACAACCAAATTCATGCATATTGTTTATTCTACCATCTGTGGTCTTCCACTATCACTCCAAAATCCATATCTCTACAAAGGCCTGTTTCCTGAGTTTCTTGTTGATCTATCCATCTGTCCAAAAACATGATATACCCACTTATGTGTTCCAGCACCCCCCACCCATTTGTATCACTTTCTGACTAATACCTTTTATTATGGTGGCTTATAACCTATTTTTGAATCAGGAACCTTTGGAGAAATGTGATGAAAGCTATGCCCACTCCTCAGAAAATTTCTGTTTGGAAGGTTCGCATATATCCTAAAGCCCATCCATGGAATTGTTAAGGATCCTAGCTTTATTGGCCCTCTGTCTCCTGCAGGACAAAGTCCAGTTTCTCTGGACTTTGTTCAAGATCTGTTCCACATGATATGCCTCCTGCCTCCCTGTACCCATCTTGTCTTTTTCCACTGCCCACCACCCACTGCCCTATGTATTCTTTGTTCAGTCCATATGGTACTACCTACGGTTCCTCCTTACATCATGTCATTTCATGCTTATTAGATCATTTCATTTACTGTTTTCTCTGGGTAATGTCCTTGCCCACAGTGGCATCTACCTCATGGACTTATTTTCATCTTTTAAGACTTAGCTCATATCTCTCTTCAGTGAAGCCTTCACTGATTGACATACATAGGCAGAGATATTTTTTAAATCATAATGGTACTTAGTCTCTGTTATTGTACTAGACACACTACATGAAAATCCTTTACTTGCCTGATTCTACTAAGCTGCAATTTCTTTATTATTTTTCTATTAACTTCTAGTATCAAGCACCCTGACACACAGTAATTTTGTTTGACAGCTTTTATTAAGCACTGTTCAAGACACTAAAGAGCCGTGAACAGAATAGACAAAGTCACTATCTTATGGAACTTACATTCCTGATGGAGAACACAAGACAGTGAGAAAATAAATTTAAAAATATAGTATGTCTGATGGAGATAGTGCTATGAAGGAAAATAAAGAAGGGTAAGGGGTATAGGGAATGCTGGGAGTAGCAGGTCTTATTTTATATGCGATGATCAGGATAGTAGGCCTCAATTGAGAAGGTGGTATTTGAGCAAAAACCTGAGGAGGGGGAGGGAGAAAGTCATGTGAGTATCTGTGATAAGAACATTCCGGGCAGGAGGAATATTAAGTACAAAAGCCAGGAGTATACTTGACTAGTTTGAGGAACATCAAGGAGAACAGTGGTGTGGCTGGAGCAGAGGAAATTAGTGGGAAGAAGATAAGAGATGAGGTCAGAGAGGATAGTGCAACACTAGATCGGGTAAGGACACTGAAAGGACTTTGGTTTTTACCCAGAGATAGGAAGCCACTGGAGAGTTTTATGTATAGGATTGACAGAATCTGACTTAACATTTTAAAAGTATTACTCTGGCTGCTCTGGTAAAAATACACTGTTGTTGGGGGTGGGGAGCAAGAGTAGAAGTAAGGAGATGAGTTAATGGGCTGTTGTCATAATCCAGGTGAAAGATAGATTGCTTGGACCAGTGTGGTAGCAGTAGAGGTTATAAGAAGTGGTCAAATTCTGGATGTGTCTCGAAGCTGACTGACAGATTTTCTCAGACTGGCAATGGGAAATGTGAGAAACAGGAGTCAAGAATTATGCCAAGGTTTATGGCCTAAGCAATTTAGAAGGGTAGAGTTACTATTTAAATAAGATGGAGAAGACCACCGAGGAGAAATATTGAGAAAAACTGATCAGGAATTTAGTTTTCAACATGTAAAGTTTGAGTGCCTATTAGATATTCAAGTGGAGATGTCGCATCAACGAAATATCAAGTAGGCAGTTGGCTGTACAAGTTTGAAGTTCAAGGGAACTGACTGGGTTGTAGATATAGATTTGGGAGATTCACTTATAGATCTCTGCTGTTCAATATAGTAGCTACTATTTACATGTGACTTTTAAAATTTAAATTAAATAAAATTAAATTTAATATAAAATTCAGCCCTTCAACCATCCCAACCACATTTTAGTGCTCAATCACCACATGTTGTTAGTGGCTACTGTATTAAACAGAACAGATATAGAACATTTCCATTATCACAGAAAGTTCTTTTGGACGGCGCTGGTATAGATGGTATTTAAAACCATAAGACTGGATAAGATCTCCAAGGAGTAAGAGTAGATAGGAGAAAGGAGCTATAAGGATTGAGCCTTGCAGCAATATAAATTAAGAGGTCTGGGAGATGAGGAAGGATCAGAAAAGGAGACTGAGAGGAAGTGGTAAGTGAAGAAGTTACTTATAAGAATGTGGTGTCCTAGAAACCAAGCGAAAAAAGTATTTCAAGAAGGAGTGAGTGATTAACTGTGTAAAATGCTGCTAATAGAGCAAGTTAAAGTGAGGACTGAGAATTTGACATTAGTTTTGTTAAAGGTCACTGATGTATTGTATGAACAATTCTTTGAAGTAGTAGAGAGAAAAGCTTTATTGGAGTGTGTTCACAAGAGAATGGGAAGATACGATTTTGATACAGCCAATAGATACAGCACTTGCAAGAAGTTTTGTTATGTACAGAAGCAGAGAAATGGGACAGTAGCTAGAAAGGTAAGTGAGATCAAGACAGCTTTTTTTTTTTTGAGGTAAGAGCATCTATAGTAGAGTTAGAAATTTTGATTAGGCAGGAGAGAGGGGAGAATTGTTGGAGAGATATTCTAGAATAGGCAAAGGAGTGGGAGCTGGTGCATAAGTGAAGAGGTTGTCCTTAAATTGAAGCAAGGGCAGTTTATAATAACAGAAAGAAAGCTAGGTTAATGTGTAGACAGGCGCAGGTAGTTGGGTAGATATGGTGATGAGAACTTGTAGAAGTTCTCTTCTGATTGCTTATATTTTCTTTCTGAAGTAGGAAGTCGAGTCACCCACTGGCATGGAAGAAGAGATCTAGAAGGAATGGAAAATGAACGGACTAGGGAAATGTAGTAGAATTGCCAGACAGCACTAAGGACCCACTTAAAGTTAGTGGTCACACATTTAAAATGAGAGATTAATATGGTTGTATGTTTATATCCAGCCACATTTAGCTACTGGTACACAGTAAATATCTTTAATTTAATTTAATTGCTATGGAAGGTCAAAGGGAAAAGTCAGAAGGAAAGCTTCACCAAGAAAGTACCATTTGAACTGGTTCATGAAGAATATGATGGAGTTTGGTATTTTGAGAGGAGGATTAAGGACGTTCCAGGTAATTGCAGCAACATATGCAAAGGCCGGGAGGCATGGAAGAGCAGAATATGTTTCTTGAAATTTTGGAAATCACTGTTGTAGGTTGTATTCTACCAAAAATATAATGTAGTGACTATGCAAGTTTAGACAGGAAAAACGTGCCTCATGGGGTTGTAATAAGTATTAAATGAGCTCACTAAATTCTATTTCTGTACTTTCTTTCAGATGATCTTAATACTCAGCAATATAAAGTCCTTATTGGTAACCGGGAATGGATGATTAGAAATGGTCTTGTCATCAGTAATGATGTTGATGATTCCATGACTGAACATGAGAGAAGAGGTCGAACTGCTGTATTGGTGGCAGTTGATGGTAAAGTTTCCCATAAGTAACATGACTCAATATCATGACCTTAGTTATTGTTTTATGTGTATTTTTGACAGACTTCTAAATTATGAGGGTTATTCAAAAGCCACCTAAATACAAAGTGAAAATGTTAGCAATACATAATTATTACCAGTTAATTAAAATTCTCTCGCATTTGCTGCCTGGCTTTGTTATTTTCCACCCTAGCCTATGTTTTAAAGCTAATCAAGGATTTTTTTAAAAAAACAAAAAATGATGTAACATTAAAGTAATAGCAAAGTAAAATAATATCCATAATCTCATCACCTAAACACAATGTCAGTTTTAATTGTATATATTCTGGTTTACATACAACACAAGAATTATAATATTAGTACATATACTACTCTTAAATGAGTATATTTTATTGTATGTAAATTTTACCTCAATGAAATTGAATAAAAAATAAAAATCTCTTATACAGATACTATTTTATTTTGCTTTATTTTATTTAATAATAAATGTTTTCCAATTTTATTTTAATGCTGCATAATTTATCAAACTTATACACTGTAATTAATCATTCCCCTGTTGGAAATTTAAGCTATTCCTAATATTTATTGTAAATAACACTTCAACAAATATCTTTGAGGTTTTAGGTGCTTTCTTTTGTTACATTATTTCTTAAGGTAAATTTCTAGCTTTGAGATTAATTAGTCAACATTTATAATTCTTGCTAAGTATGAAGGCAGTATCTTACTATGGCCTTTTTAGGTCTAGAAGGAAGCAGAAAATACCATCTACTTTTGGTTTAAAAATAAAATAATTACTTGCAGTGACTTTTTTCCCCCAGTATAAAATGCCAATTTTGTCTCTATCCACCTCCTTCATCTTAAAAAGAAAAAAAAAAATATTAGTTTTCAGTTTCATTTGCCTTTAAATTAGCTAGTGTTTAGGCTATTGGCCAATACTTCTCTAAGGAAAGAAAAAGTCTTTTAATATCTAATACGGGCCCTCTTTTCATTTTTTTATTAGTACCTTCATTAGTAACCCCTGGAATTTTCATGGGAAATTTTCATAACCAAATCTGGAGGTTTGCTGCAGGGTTTATGGTATAAAGTCTGTGTGAGGTCAGAGATATTTTTAGTTAAGCCAAGCCCTGAACAATTTTACTTCATAGAATTCTTTTTTTTTTTTAATTTCAAGTCAAAATATTATTTTCCTTTCACTGTATTCCAAACTCTCTTATTTTCTGGTGCTTCTATATTAGATGAGCTGTGTGGCTTGATAGCTATTGCTGATACAGTGAAGCCTGAAGCAGAACTGGCTGTCCATATTCTGAAATCTATGGGCTTAGAAGTAGTTCTGATGACTGGAGACAACAGTAAAACAGCTAGATCTATTGCTTCTCAGGTAACTAGTTTACTTAGTTACTGGGGCGGGGTATATGGTGACTTCTATTTCTTCATATACATTTTCTTTCTTGCCTTCAGATGCTAAAAAAATTCATATTATCTATTATTTTCATTATCACTGAGTAGCCATATCTGGTTCCTTAAAGAATTAACATGCTATGCAGGAAGGACTTTGGGCATTGTGTGCCACTGTAATAAGTTAAAAAGCTATTTGATTAGTTCAAGAGATGCTTAAGTGACATTGTGCAGCAGTGTCTGTTGATGCTTCTTTTGAAATGTTGCTCATATTTTTCACCAGTGCTGCCAGCCTAAGCCAGGCTTTCATTCTGTTATGCCTAAAATACAGCAGTAGCTCCATCCACTTCCCTCTCTAGTCCATCCTGAACACCACTGCTGGAACCATCTTCTTTATATACCACTTGACTGATCATTTTCTGCTTCTGACCCACACATTTGCCTTCAAAACTTTTTTACTTTGAAATACTCTTCTATTAAATAACACAAGTTGTGTACCTACTTATCGTCTGGATATATTCTTTGGCAAAGTGTCTTGGCAAAGTGTCTGTTCAGAGCTTTTGCCCATTTTTCTTTAAATTGCATTGTTTTCTTTCTTACTGTTGAAGTTTTGAATTTTTGGATGCAAGTCCTGTATCAGATATGTGTTTTATAAATATTTTTCCCAGAAAAAAAGTAAAATAAAAAATAAAAATAAATAACACAAATAATATATGAATACATTCTTATATAAAAAGTATAGAAGGTTATAAAGTAAAAAAAAGTGTCACCCTTTTCCCAAGCTCCTTGTCTAGTCCTATCCCCTCACTTTTTCATATGCATATATGTTTATATTCAAATGTATAATTCTGGTATTTTCCACATAAATTATATCAGTTTTGTTCAGATAGTTTAGCAGTTTGCTTTTTTTTTAAATATAATAATACATATGCCTTGGAGCTTTGCCTATGTTTGAACATACAAAGTTATTTTATTCTTCCTGCATTGCTGCATGGAATTCCATGGTATCATGGTATCATAATTTATTTAACCATTTTTCTAATGATGGGCACCTAAATGCCCAAATTTGTTGTTACAAGTAGGGCAATAATGTCCATCCTTGGACATATCTTTTCGTACATGTACAAGTATGTCCAGAATATAGCTAGATGTGGAATTACCAAGTCGAATGATGTGTGCACTTTGATAGATGCTGCCAAATACCCTCCAAAAAGACAGTACCAATTTATACATTCACCAGCAGGTATAAGGGAGCTCATTTCTCCATATTCTTACTATTACTGGATAGTATCAGTCTTTTAAAACTTGGACATCTGGTAGGTAGAACATGATGGCTTATTACTGCTAAATTATTTTTTTAGGTACTCAGGAATATTTCTTGAATTGAGTTTATTTTTCCTCATGTAGGTTGGCATTACTAAGGTATTTGCTGAAGTTCTACCTTCTCACAAAGTTGCTAAGGTGAAACAACTTCAAGAAGAGGGGAAACGGGTAGCAATGATAGGAGATGGAATCAATGACTCTCCAGCTCTGGCAATGGCTAATATTGGAATTGCCATTGGCACAGGCACAGATGTAGCTATTGAAGCGGCTGATGTGGTTTTGATAAGGGTAAGTCCTGTAGCATAAACTTTGAGGAGTGTGATTGGTCTACATGGTCACATAGTGTCATAAAGTATATCAAGCATCATGATTCTATCGTTAATTCCCATGCTCCCAGCCAATGAGACTGGGAGAATGTGAGATGAGAGTATGAGGAGTCTTACTAATTACTTCCAGACTTTCTCAGTCCAGTGAGGCAAATGAGAATGACAAACTTCTAAAGTGAATAAAATTTAGGAACATACGTGTAATAAAATTATCTTCAACAAATACTTAATGAGGTTATTTTAATAGAATTTAATCCCCGTACCAATATACACCCCTAAAGGTGTTTTCAGAACCTTGAGAAAAATTCCCAAAAAACATCTTCCAAGGCTGACTCAAATATCTGAGATTTGTAGTTAATTCACATATTACCCGAAGGTACATGTCATCTTCAGTATACACAATATCAAATGCAAAAGTTACTGTTAAGTTAGAGTCTCTCACTAATATCACAAATATTTCTGTTCTCAGAATGATCTTCTGGATGTAGTGGCAAGTATTGACTTATCAAGGAAGACAGTCAAGAGGATTCGGATAAATTTTGTCTTTGCTCTAATTTATAATCTGGTTGGAATTCCCATAGCAGCTGGTATGTGATTGTTCACTAGTATTGTTTTTCCTCTGAAGTCATAGAGACCTGTCATGTTGGAAGTTTTAGTTTCTTTTTATTAGTTTTGAACTCAGTTTTTATATGTAGCCTGCTGATATGCTGAGAGGTAATATTAAAATCAACCATATCATCAGCAGTGTTTATTATAGTCTAGAATGTATATACATTCTGAAAGGTTTATTTTATTTTACTTTATATTTTCCTGTAATTGCACATTTTAAAAATTTCAAACCTACAGAGACAACGTAAAAAATGATACAATGAAAACCTGTTTACCCTTCACCTAAATTCATCAATTATAATTATTATTTTTAATTTTATTAAAGTTATTGGGGTGACATTGGTTAATAAAATTATATAGGTTTCAGGTGTACAATTCTAAAATACATTGTTTGTTGCATTGTTTGCTCATCAATTAACATTTTGCCACATTGCTTCATCTCTTTCTCCATATACTCTCACACACGCATATATCTACTTACTTATTTTTTGTTGAAGGTTCAGAACAAATTTACCTTTAATCTCACTACCCAAACACAACTACTATTAACATTTTAGTATATTTCTTTCTGGTCTTTTTTTACCCTGCATCAGTTTTTATCTTGTTACATAGTTGTAGATATAGCATACAGAGAATTTTCTGCTCTTCACTTAACGTTATAATAGCCAACAGGCTTTTGTGTAAGTTTGGGGACCAGATATGAGAAAGATATTAAATAAAGTAATATGACCAAGAAAACACACTTCAGAATTGTGTAATAAGCATCTAATAATCTCCTGTACTTAGGGGCTTGGTAGGAGTTAGTAATAAAAGAAATAGTTATCACTTTCTTCTTGTTCTTTCTGGTTTGAGAGCCAAAGAAACACATAAAATGACATGAGAACAGTTATAAAGCTGTTGATAAATACACAAATACTGAGAGGACAAAGAGTAAAAGAACAGTCAATCAAAGACCAGAAAGATTAATTCATAGAACAAATGATTTAAAAAATAATATGTAAGTAATATATGATCACTGTAGAAAAAGAAAAATACAGATAAATTCATAAAACGTTAAAAGTAGAATAAGTTTATCTCATTCCCATTTTATAAGCAAATGTTAAAATGCCTGTCAAAACCAAATGTGGATGAATTTGTAGAATATGAACTCTCATACCCTATTGGATGAGATCGTGATCTTGCACAGCCACTTTGAAGAGCAGCCGAGAGATATCCACCTAAAGTTGAAGGTGTACCCATGTTATAACCCAGCAGCCTCACCTCTAGGTGTATACCCTAGAGTAATTCTCAAACACATGCACAGGGAAACATGCACAAGAAAGTTCACAGCAACACTCTTAGTGAAAAACTGTCAGCCACATAAATCTCCATCAACAGGTGGATAAATTGCTGAATAAATATCAAATGAGGACATGATTTGTATGTACCTATCAAAACACGTTGGTGGTCTCTTTAGTACTATTTGCTGTAACTAATACAAACCTGTTTCCTAGGAGTGTTTATGCCCATTGGTTTGGTTTTGCAACCTTGGATGGGATCCGCTGCAATGGCTGCTTCATCTGTTTCAGTAGTACTTTCTTCTCTCTTCCTTAAACTGTAAGTATGATGGTTTGCTCACGTTTGCGTTTTATATTCCTTTTATCATCCACAGGCAGTTTTGGTAGGTTTTATTATTGTTTTGATCAGTGATAATCCCAAACTGTCTTAATAATAAATGTTATCTATGTAATTATTACCTTATGTAGTCTGTGCATAGCAAGCACAAGCACCAAGTAGGGTAAAATCAGGTACATTGGCTCTGAGAGTTAGGATTTCTGATAATGTGACTCCACATGATCCCTGCTTCCCTAGCAGGGACTGCCTTTGTACATTTCATACCAGCTAAATCTCTTTTCATTTTTTAATGTAACAAACATCTAGTTCACATTTGGTTATTTCAAACTAGTATACTTTTACCTGTGTCCAGTTACAGGAAACCAACTTACGAGACTTATGAACTGCATGCCCGAAGCCAGATGGGACAGAAAAGTCCTTCAGAAATCAGCGTTCATGTTGGAATAGATGATATCTCAAGAAATTCTCCTAAACTGGGTTTACTGGACCGGTTTGTTAATTACAGCAGAGCCTCCATAAACTCACTACTGTCTGATAAACGGTCCCTAAACAGTGTTGGTACTGGTGAACCTGACAAGCACTCACTACTGGTGGGAGACTGCAGGGAAGATGACGACACTGCATTGTAACAGGCCACAGAGAGTGCTGCTAGCTCATGTTGTTATGCATTGACATAGCATTCATGATATCACCTTAGCTTTTCAAAATATTGAGAAAGGATTTTGTGCTGGTCTCATGCTCTTATGTTAAGGATTCTATTTGAATTGCTTTTGTTTAATATATAGCAAATATCTTTTTCAGGGCATCAGCTCTCAATATAGCTTTATTTAAAATGAATTTCCAGTATTTTTTGTTTTCATTAGTAACAGATAAGGTAGGCCTGCAATATTTACAAGTTCTACAATAGAAGATTGCCAAATTGCTGCTAAAGTGATAGATATATTTTTATTTGACAAAAAAAAAAAAGCTCAAGAAAAGGACAATTAAAAATTTGAAGATTTGAGAACATGACCTTGAGGAGATTCTTGAGCCCTCATCCCTCCCAGATTGGGGAATAATGACTTTCAAAGCACTGTATAAAGCATCTAGTTTTAGAAGGAAAACAGTAGAAGCTGTTTAAAAATAGATGTGCCTTATTACAGGCTCTCTTTCCCCCTTATTCTCCCTGTGTCTTTGTCTTTGCAGTCATTTTCTTAGATATATTTTCTTTTGTATCTTCTTTTGAGTAAGCTAAGTGTAGGTGGTTTTTCATTGATAAAAATAACTGATAATTTTTCTAATACCTTGTTGCTTTCTTTATCTTGTAGTTCAAAAGACCTTAAAGGTCCATAGGGTTCCCTGCTTCCCATCTTTCCATTGTTGTAAAAAGTATCAGATTCTTCCTTAAATGACTCCCCAGCTTGGTGCAGGCTTTCAATTCACTCCCGCTGAGTTCAGCTCTAAGTTATTCTTAGTGTAGACTATCAGCCTCAGTCCAGAAACTTAAGATTTTGAGCCTCTTCCACAGTTGATTTTTTCAAAGATCAAAGATTTTTAAAATTCATCTTTAACATATACGGGTCATATAAAATTACCTGGAATCACTAAATTTGTCCCTTTTTTTTGGAGAGAATATAAGACTTTAGCTGGTATATATAATTTAATAGATTTTAATTGTCTTTTAGTGTTTTAGATAACCTCTCAAATGACTTTAAAATAAAGCTACTACACAAAGCTGCTTTTACCAAAAATAAAATAAATTGTAATACAGAAATGAGAATTTCCCTAAGTTGTGATACCTTTCGGCAAATTTAGATTTTTCTCTAGAGTTTGCTAGTTAATGTGGTTGGCAAATTCAGGAGTTTGTTCTCATTGCCATATAAATTTAGAAATTCTTTTGTGAGTGCCTGGGAGTTAATGCACTGGTTAGAGATCAGGTACTTGTATCACTATTTAAATTTCCTTATTAATTGTAACATGGATTTCAAATGTAGAATATGTAAGTGAAGAGAACTCACAATAAATTTCTAATATTTTGTTCCCATTGCCATATGTAAAGCTGCTAGCACAATGCCTAGCACATAGGGTTTGTACTCAGTAAATGTTAGTTCTTTTCTCTGCTTGAGGTCAGTAATAAATATTAAAAATAATTTGTATAGGGCAGAGTCTAAAATCAGGTGGGAGTGAGAAATGGGTTTCTTCCCATCCTACTTTTTCTCTTATCTTTTCATACACACACACAAAAAAGTTTACAACATTATTCCATGCTGTCTTTTCAGATTTGGAAAAGATCTCATTTTTATCTCAGCTATTTTAAAGAGAGAACAGAAACTTTTGAGGAAGGTGCTATTAATCTAGAAAGGCAAACCCATTTTAATGAAATGTGAATGAGTTTGTATGTCTAGGCTCTTTTTTTAGACCAGTGCCTATACCATCTTCTGTGCTCTGAGTTTGATTTTTAATATTTGTTTCTTATTTTAGTTCCAGTGGCCCACCATACTATAACTTGTTTCTTCTCTCTCTCACGCTTGCACTCGCTCGCTCCCCCCTGCCACCCGCTCTCTGTAGCACGTGAACATAGCTAGTTACTACTTTTATTATTATGTGTGTATTTGAGTTGTCCTTTTGGCCCCACATGCCAAGGGACTCATATGTCATAGGATAGTGAGAAGAGTAGCCTATAGCCTGGGGAAAATCAAGGATATAATTCAGCCCTTACTATCAGAACAGAATATATGCTGTTTAGAAAGAATCCTGCTTTCAGTATCTATAGCCATCTTTGGATTCTCTACCACAAGTCTTTTTAGCAATCCTGAAATCACATTAGCTTCATAGAGCAGCTGTATTCACAGGAGATGACCAAAAATGTTGCTTTCAGTTAGTAACTAGCTTTAAGTAACTAGTTACTAGTGAGAACAAATTTTTAAATTTGTGTGTGTATGTGTATATATCTATTCATATATACATAAATACACAATTATATACAAACAATTACCACATAGAAGGAAAACAGATTTACAGTAGTCCCCCTTATCCGCAGGGGATACAAACCCTCCAGTGGATGCCTAAAACTGCAGATGGCACTGAACCCTACATATACTATGTTTTTTCCTCTACATACATACCTTTTCACTTAAAGGAAACATTTTACTGCTTCTCTTTGGCATATCCAAATTGCCAGCATCACTACTCTTGCGCTTTGGGCCATTATTAAGTAAAATAAGGGTTACTTGAATACAAGCACTTTGATACCTCGACAGTCTAATAACCAAGATGGCTACTAAGTAACTAATGGACAAGGAGTGTATACAGCGTGGATACGCTGGACAAAGGGATGATTCATGTCCTAGGTGGGATGGAGCAGGATAGCGTGGGATTTCATCATGATACTCAGAATGGCGCACAATTTAAAACTGATGAATTGTCTATTTCTGGATTTTTCCATTTAATATTTTTGGACTGCGGTTGATCATAGGTAACTGAATGGGGAAAGCGAAACTCCAGATGAGGAGGGAATACTGTGTATTTGAATTTGATTTTTGAATATTTGAAGTTCTTTATTGTTCCTTTATCACTCTTCTGTATTCACTCAGCAACCATGCCCTCAGTCTGACGATAACAAGGATATTTTGATATCCAGCGCTGGTTCAGACTTAATGATAGGGCACCTTTAATCCAAAATATCCAAAGATGACTTTTGAATTTTAAAAGTTAAAACAGAACTAGAGTATTATGTTGTAGTCTAAAGAAGTATGGCTATCATTTGTGAAAATAGAAATGTTATTTTTTCTGGTTTAATATCAACATTTTAGCGTTATCTCTGATGCCTTGTGAACAAGTAATTTTATATTGTGCTTTAACTTTTTAAAAGTTATTTTTTCAGATATATTTGTTATTCAGAATGCTTAAATAGCACTGTAGGTATTTCCAAAAATTTAAGCTGCATATCTTTTATGTACACAGCTTAAAATCAAGAACGTATGTTCTTAGAGAATTTTTTCCATTATTTGTGAATCTTACTTTAAAATTATTCTACTTACTATTTATTTTACTCTATTTTGTTATTTTCTTTGGATGAGGCATCTGGTTACTGGTTGTTTTAGTAAGAATAAAAACATTCCTGGAACCACTCCCTTTGAATTTTTGTTTACTTAGTTCTTACTTTTCTATATTTAAAAATAGTATTTTACCAAATATAAAAACATAGATTCATGCCAAATTATTAGCTATTTTTACACTAACTTTCTGTGGTCCCTTGGAAAGTTTATCTGGTATGAGTAACGAGATAAAGCACACAAGCAAGAATTCTTGTTTTCCAATTAAAAGAGCTTCTGTAATGGCATTGATAATAAATGCCTTTTGTAGCCAGAACCAGGCGTCTCAACCTTGTTTTTAGTTAAGGAAATGTTAACTAAACATTGTCAAACATTGATTGTTTGCTACCCAAAAACAGCAGTGGACGATGTTGTGCAATAATCATCTACTATAGTCAAGACATTCAGTAGTTTGTTTTTTCATAAGCTTGTAATTGATCATAATTTGAGATGCCAAGGATGTGCCTTCAACTTTATAATTATAGTATTGTAAAAAAAAAAAAGTGTTGCTTAATGTGTGTCCTATCATTGTTAAATCACTCCAGCTCTACCAACAGTTTCTCAAACCATACCCTGCTTTTTAGTTTAGTTTTTTTTTTTTTGACTATTAATGATTGGGCTGGATTGGATGCAGCACCATGCATTCACAAAGAATGGGAGGGAAGAAGCCTATTTTCCTTTAGACTCCACTTGCTGTATCATTTAGTGAGGATGAGAAACAATGAAAGGAATATAACTGTCCTCTTTTCTTTGTAGTTTCTAATACATTCTTGATAGATTCTCTACCTCTAATGAGCTAAATATAGACGAGTTTTTTTGTTTGTTTTGTTTTATTTTTTTTTGCGTTTGGGGAGCCCTGTACAGTGTGTTTGCGGAACCCATCCAAAAGACGTTCTTATATCAAACACTGCTTTGAGTGGAGGAAGAGAG
>NW_024340851.1:544892-558263 GCF_902729225.1 Pteropus medius
TAGAACAGCCAGTTGTCAATCAAAATGACCTCACGTGCCAACCACCTAGGAATGCCTCTGTAACTACCCATCATGGCCCAAATATAGAACGACCTTCTCGCTTCTACGTTGTTACAGCCCTCTTTGCTGAAAACCCTGCTCCACACAGGTAGCATATTTTTGTTTCCATGCAGTTATAGCCTATTTAAGCATGACCCACTTCTACCTCAAAACGTGCCTTTAATAGATCTTACCTCTCGTTAATCTTTCTGAGCTGAAATTAGTTCTGCATCGGCAAAAAGAACGGTGAATCTCTATGTTACCAGGGCAATGCTGGAGTTCAGATCACTCCTATAGTAACAATTTGAGGAAATACTTAAAGGTAGTAGGAGCTTGCCATATAGATGAGGGAAGAGCATTACAGGCAGAGGATACCATATGGAACATACTTATACTAAAAATATTATCTGTTGTTTATCTGAAATTCAAATTTAACTGGGTGGCTTGTATTTTATCTGGCAGCCCTACTTAGGAGGCTATGGCAATAACCCAGGTAATGGACAATGATTGTGGCTTAAGCCAAGGTGGTAGCAGTGCAGATGGTTATACTGCGAATGTTGAGAGAACAGGAGTTCCTGGTTCCTGATATGTTGGCTATGAAGTATGAGAAAGAAGTTAAGGACGACTGCAAGATTTTTGGCCTAAGCATTAAGAAGGCTGGAGTTGTCATTTACTAAAATAGGGAAGGCAATAGATGGAATGGTTTGGTTTAGGAGTCAAGACAAAGAAAGGTCAAAAGTTCAGTTTTAGACATAATTTTGATATATCTATTAGATATCCAAGAGATGTTGAGTAGGTAACTGGATATATGAAACTCAAATTAAGAGAAAATGTCTAAGCTGAAATTATGAATTTGTGTGTTTCAAAAAAAAAAGCAAAATATTTCTGTTTAAGAGATTTTATTTCCCACATGCCCAGATGACATCTCTTGTTATCCTCACAATAGTCCAGGTAATCTGCAGTTTATAGCTAAAGGAAATGAAGTTTCTTGGTTTATAGATGAGGTGGTGACTTTGTACTATGTCACCTTGGTAAACTGGAACTATATTTCACAGTTTCCTTCCCTGTATAGGTTGGATTGGGATTAACTACAAGACACATTTTCCATGAGATTTAGAAGTCAGAAGTGAAGTCTCAGCCACATATTTTTTACCCTTGAAAAATCGGTGCAGAGCCTTGGGCATGGTGGTAGCTTGCTTACATTACTGCTGATCTCCTGACTTACTTCGTTGGTATGGGGCAGCACATGGACCCCAGGCTCATCTAGCTACTACCAGACCTCCTCTTTCAGCTTCTGTAAGGCTAGGTCCAAGTGCAAGTGTAGTTTTGTGATATAGGGCACCAACCTCTCCTGTGGTCACTCACAGCATTGAGACTAGAGATGTAAGAGACAGACACGGGTTCTGTTTGTCCTTCTGGGTTCCAGTTGTCTTTGTGGATTTCAGTTCCTCGCACAGGTTCTGATTTGTCCTTTTTCCTCCCTGA
The DNA here is from genome assembly GCF_902729225.1 of Pteropus medius. Lineage (NCBI taxonomy): Eukaryota > Metazoa > Chordata > Mammalia > Chiroptera > Pteropodidae > Pteropus > Pteropus medius. The sequence continues at coordinate 546,417 of NW_024340851.1, forward strand.
CTGCCATTCTGGGTGACATATAGCCACTGCAGACTCAACACTAGATGTAGAGGCAACAACCTGCATAAACTGCTCCATCACTTCCTACAATCGTGTAAGTGCTGACTCCTATCATAAATCCCTTATTCTGTATCACTCGAAGCAGTTCTTCTCTGAATGAACTCTAATTGATACAGATGGAGAAAACACAGGCAATGAGAAGTAAAATGACGTAAGGTAACTCAGTGAGTAGAACCCAAAACAGATGTGCCCTGTTCAGAGCATTTCTACCAGATTAAGAAAAAAAAATTAAGATCTGGTAGTAAGAAATAACAATAACTCTAAAGGATATGTTCGCCTGAGGCTGCTGATTGCCCCTATTCCACAGGGCCTGAGACCCATTGCCACTAACGCAAACAGCTCTAGAACCTGTGTGTGTAGTAACATCTCTCTTAAGCACCCTGAGCTCCAGAGCAACTTGAGGGTTGTAGCTTTTCAGTTGTAGATAAAGTTTGTAAAAGCTGACATTAAGGAAGAAGCTAATCTAGTCTCCAACAGAAGACAGAATCCAAGGGTCATTCCATTAAAGCTGCTGTTGGAAGATTTCAATACTTGTAAGGAACATTTTATAAGTACATAGATGATTTTTCATTGTTTTTCTTTTTTCAAATAAAGCCACCTGTAATTCACTACTTAGTGATGACCATGGTAACATCGTGGCACATGCCTTTTCAGTTTTTCCTTTGTGTACATACGAAGCTAAACAGAGATGGTTTTTTAACCTATGGCTGAGTGATGGGTGAGATGAAAATGAGAAGCAACTAATTTTGCATTCTTTTAAATTTTTTTAAAATAAGAATTGTATACAGTTAATGTGTACATGATGACTTGATACACATATACATAGTGAAATTGTTACCAAAACAAACAGTCAAACAAACAAAGAAAGTTTGGCTGCTTGCTGCTTGAAAGCCAATACTTGAGAGACAAGTGTTGGGTGGAGAGGAAAAGTTGCTTTATTCAGGAAGAGGGCAGCCTGGTAAGACCCTAGACTAATGTCCAAAGATCATCTCCGAAGTTCTGGACCAAGCAGAGAAGTTTTAAAGAGGAGGAGGGAGATGGGTAATTCCAGGGAACTGAGAGAGAAGTCTGTGTTTTTTGAGTCAGAGATAACACGTTTTTTACATCAGACTCTTGGACACCAGCAGCTGGTCACAGCTACCTTGGAGATATTCCTTCCTTCTGCAAAACACACTCATAAATTCTCCTCAAGACCCTGAAGATATCTCCTCCTGCTTGACAAAGAAAGAGCACATCAGCAACACAAAATTATATTGCAAGAACAAAAGGAGTTAAGCAAGAAGAGCAGTTAATGTGCACAAAGGCCTAATTAAATTATTTAATTCTAGCTGCCAGAAATACTAGGGGCTTGGCTACAAAATGATTACTACAGGCCAGCTAATTAATATATCTTCTCTTCTAATTACCATTTTTTTAATGTTCTGGGAGCATCTGAAATCTACTCTCTTAGCAAATTTCCAGTATTCAATACAGGATTAAGTATAGTGTGGATGAAAAAGGGGTTCTACGGAAACTAACCTCGCAGGGTGATCTGATCATAAATTCTTAACTGGGCAGGTCATGGTGGGTAGTCGCATCCCAGGCATGTAACTTCTTTAGTAAAAGACTTGCCTTTGCCTTAAATAAGCCATGTCCATAGTTTCTGTGCATCTAGGTTAACACACCTTTGAAATGCTCCCTCTCAGACCCCTCCTTCTAAAAGTGACCACCCTCAAGAGAGCATATAATCTTGTTAACTATCCTGTATTCTAATCTCCACCTTGCTTTCTTCCACCTTCATGTAATTATCCTTACAGCTCCTCTTTAAATGCATAAAAGAAACTACAAACTGTTATTCTTTGAAGGATTTTTTCCTCTGTTGAGATCTTGCTTCCAGGCATAATGTCAATTTCATTTTTTTATTAAAAAAATTCTCTACAGGTTTAGGCATTCTTAAATTGACACTGGAAATTTTCCCTAAGAAAAATTGGTTAGCATCCAAGCAAGGTAGGTACAGATTAAAATTCAGTGCCTCTCTCCCATGGCCTTAGGAATATGTAGGAGTGAGTGGTTGAGATGAGCACAAGGCAAGTCACAGAACCATCCGCCAACTTCTTGGGAAGAAAGGGATCTTTGCTTAAACTATGTTCTTATATCTTTCATCTCTACACTATTTGGTCAGTAAACGTCCCCAAGAGGATGACTTTCTAATAGACTCTTCTACGTGTGTTGCTCGGCTTTCCTGCTTGGTGCTCCAATGTCACCATCAGCTGAACACTGCAGGGGCTGTTTGAGAGTGACCTGAAGATGCTACCTTCCTCTGGGCAATGTAAAATCCATATGTCAGTCAACCAGGGACTGCTCCCCAACATTAGACATGTACTTTTTTAAATTAATTAATTTTATGGTGACATTGTAGACAAGTACTTTTTATCTTGCTAATTCTAGAAGATAGCCAAGGAAATAGTAACTAAACTGAGCAAATGCATTTTTAAAAGAGAGGAACCCATAATTAATCTTATCCCTAGATATGACAGAATGATTAAGTATGTATTAATTAACTGGCAGAATCTTGAAATCGGCTCGGCTCTTAACATATGAATTGATTGCCAACTGCTTAGATGGTTTGGTTGATGTTGAGGAAAAAACCAGAGGAGGTTTCTATTATTCAAATGGTTGTCACAGCTAACAGAGGTAAGATTAAAACTACTTATATCTTCTTTTGTGTATCTCTAACTTTGTTAAATAGAGTCTGATCTCTGAGGCTACAGAGAATAAATTCTCCCACAAGTCAGCACATTTGAAAACTGCTTTTCGTGTCCTCCCTGCCCCCCCAGGTCTCCTTTTCAAGTCCAGTGTATCTGGCTCTCCCAAATGTTCATCATATGAGGTGATTACCATACTCTCTAACATCCCGCCTGGCTTCTTGTGAAGTATATTTAGTTAAAGTGCATTGTATTATGTGGCCCTCAAAACAATTGTGGGCTTACCAATGTCAAGCAGAGTGGAAGTATTTGCAGTAGCTTTTGAGGGCAACTACGTTGCTGTCTGGTTCACGTTGAGTTTTCAATTAACTAAAAAACCTAAGTATTCTTCATGTTGGTAGTCATTAGGCCACTTTTCCACAATAATGCACTTCTGAAATTGACATCTTGAAACTAAACATACTGTTTATACTTGTATTAAAACATTTATCAAATTTTTATTATTAATTACCTATAGAGGACAGAGACTAATGTTAAAGAACAAAATGCAACCGAGTAAATTTGAAGATCTAATTGGCTTTTTAAAGGAATTCATGAAACTGGCAGTATCTCATCTAGCAACTAGAAGGGAGTTCCAAGGAGTTGTACAAAATGAAGGGCTTTTATAGGAAGAAGGGTGAGAGAGAAGTCAAAATGGCATATATGATAGAGGCTTTGTTTATCTGCTCTTACGACCACATCAAAGTTGTGATGAAAACACAGAACAAACAGCAAGCAGAGTCGCCTGGGGTCTAGATGAACAAGCCCTACAACTAAGGAGAGAAATAAGAAAGTACCATGCAACAGAAGGAGGTAGGACTGGGTAAGGACGTGAGGCTGCCCCGTCCCAATTGGCCAAGTAGGACAGAGGCTACAGCAGCAGCAGCCAGCAGCTGCAGATGCCTCTTAAAGGTGCTGAGTCCGCGACTGGACTTTCTCAGTGACAGACTTGCTCTCTCTGAGCACCAGCACACTGTTGGCCTCTCAGGGGGCATCAGGGACTTACGAGGGGATGCTGAATTGTTGGAGCGTGGGCCAGAGGCGAGGTTTTCTCCCGGGCAGAAGTGCTGCTGGTATCCATTGTCCCTCTGTTGAGCCCTCCCCTCTCCCAGTGTGCAGACACAGTGCCGCCATAGCTGAGATGTCAACAAACTGGATAACAGAGGTTGCTCCGCCCAGAGGATTCCCTGAAACTCCACCTCCCCCAAATCGCAGTCCAACCCAAGGCACATTCAATTATATCCTTGGCAAGTCCTGTGCAACTTTCTGAGCAAGCTCCAGGACCCACACTGGTGGCAGCTGACCCGTTTCTGTCATGGTTTCTTGAGGCAACGATAAGCACAGCATCTGTAGATTGCTTCCTGAATCTTAACAGGTGGCCCCAATCTAAATTTGGCCTGCAGCTGAACCCCTCTCAGGTCTGTGCCTCTGGACACCTACTACACAAAGCCACACTAATAAAACCAGGAGACTTAGGAGCTTTGCTTAGCACATAGAAACAGACACAGAAACAGCCAAGATGGGAAGAAAATGAAGCAGAATGCATATGAGAGAATAGAACAAAGATCCAGGAATAATGGAGCCAAGCAATCTAACAGATGCAGAGTTCAAAACACTGGTTATAAAGATGCTCAATGAATTTAGGGGAAGGATAGATGAACTCAGTGAGAACTTTAACAAAGAGATAAAAAACATAAAAATGGAAATGGAAATTATAAAAGGAAACCAGTCAGAAATGAAGAATACATTATCTGAGAGTGAAGAGTATATTAGAGTGAATTAACAGACTAAATGAAGAAGAAAATCAAACTACCAATATAGAGGATGAGAAAGCCAAGGTCATCCAACAGAACGGCAAGAAAAAAGAAGCCAAGAATATAAGAATAATTTAAAGTCTTTGGGACAAAATTAAGTGTAAAAATATCCGTGTAATAGGGGTACCTGAAGGAGGAGAGGGAGAATAAGAAGTGGAAAAGCTATTTGAAGAAATCATGATGGAAAACTTCCCTAACCTGGTGAAAGAAATAGACAAACAAACCCAGGAAGCTCAGAGAGTCCCCAAAACCAGGAACCCAAAGAGGCCCACACCAAGACACATCATAATTAAAATGACAGAGGTTGAATACAAAGAGAGAATCTGAAAAGCAGCAAGAGATAAGCAGTTAGTTACCTATAAGCGAGCACCCATAAGACTGGCAGCTGATTTCTCAAAAGAAACTTTGCAGGACACAGGGCTTGGCACAAAATGTTCAAAGTGATGAAAACCCAGGATCTACAAATAAGAACATTTTACCCAACGAAGCTATCATTTATAGTCGAAGGACAGATAAAGAACTTACCAGACAAAAATAAGCTAAAGGAATTCATCAATGCCAAGCCAGTATTACGTATCAAAATCATGAACAAAAATGGTAATAACTGCATATCTATCAACGACTACCTCAAATGGAAAAGAATTAAGTGCTCCAACCAAATGGTGGCTGAATGGTTAAGAAAACAAGACCCCTACATATGCTGCCTATGATAGACTCACTTCAGGTTAAAAGACCCACACAGACTAAAAGGAAAGGAATGGAAAAAAATATTGCCTTGATGGACCTAGAAGGTATTGCTCTGAATGCACTAAGTCAGATAGAGAAAGACAAATACCACATGATTTCACATACATGTGTAATCTAAAGAACAAAATAAATGCAATAACAATAAAAATGGAAACAAACTCATAGATACAGAAAATATTTTGAGAGCTACTCATCAGGAGGAGGTTTGGGGAGATGGTGAAAAAGGGTGAAGGGATTATTTTGTAACTATACAAATGAATAGTTACAAAATAGTCATGGAGATATAAAGTGTAGCATAAAGAAAATAGTCAACAGTGTTGTAATAAATATGTAAGGGGAAAGAAGAGTACTAGATTTAGTGGGGTGATCACTTGAACTTTAATCACTATGTTGTACAACTGAAACTAATATATTATTGTATGCCAATAATAATTGAAAAAAAAACCTCATTGAATTGTACAATGTAAATGTTAGCAACTAATTGTCCGTCATATTTCAATAAAGCTGGAGTGGCGGGGAAGAAGGGTGAGACAAGGGAGCTATTAGCAAAAGAAATGAAACTGAATTAGGCCAAAGAATTATTTTTAAGCCAGGACTTTCTTTTTGTGGGGGAAGGGAAAGGAAAAAGTTTTATCATGCAGATTGTCTCTTCTTCCTTTTGGGGGGTTTTGGAGAAGGCCTATGTGAAAGATGACCTCATTGATGTTGACCAGAAAATTCCAGACTGGTTGATTAAGATTTTACATTTCTAGTAAAGGTCAAAACAGCAGTTACGCCATGGGCTTTAGCATGAGTGATGCCATTTTGGGCCTGTGGTTTTCTAACATTGAGTTCTAGTCATCTCTAGTATGACTAACGCGTATCAAGTTTGTAGGATGAAAAAATCAGACTTGAGTTTATCTCAATTAAATTGCATAATTATAGTCTGTTTTTAAATCTTGACTTTGTCATTTAATGTATTTACCATGCTTTCCAGTCTTGTGCCAAGCTTTTAGAATCTTAAAACTCACTGATAACATTGTTTACTTAAGGAAGACATGAGGATGAAGATTTGTAGCAAGCCACTAAGACCTTTTTTTCCAGACTGAGACTGCTACATTAACAGATACCTTAACAAGATGTTAGTGCACCTAACTCCACTAACCTATGCCTCATATATCTGTCTTGGGCACAAGACTATCAGATGCCTTGTTGAAGTCAAGATTCATGACAAGTATATTAACTTTCTATGGCTACTATAACACATCACCATAATTTCCTGGTCTAAAACAATACAATTTATTATCTCACAGTTCTGTAGGCCAGAAGTCCAACACAGATCTCCTGAACTCAACTAGACTCAAGGGCTAAACTCAAGGTGTCAGCAAGGCTGCATTTCCTTCTGGAGGCTGTAGGGGAGAATCCGTTTCCTTGCTCATTTGGATTGTTGGCCAAATTCAATTCCTTATGGTTGTAGGACTGAGGTCACCATTTCCTTGCTGCCTATCAGCTGATGGCCATTTTAGCTTCTAGAGGCCAGTTACATTGATTGTCTCATGGTCTCCTTTCTCCATCTTCAGAGCCATAAATGGTCAAGTCCTATTCATACTTCAAATCTCTCCTGCCTCTTAATGTCATATCTCTCCAATTGCAGCCAGGAAGGGTTTCCCACTTTTAAGGGCTCATGTGATTTCATTGGACCCATGTGGATAATGAAGGATAATCTCCCTATTTTATTTTATTTTATTTTATTTTATTTTACTTTATAGTTATCAAAGATTTATTTCCAAGAATACATTTGGTTCAAATAAATGTACGGCATGTTCTTTCAATCATTCAGCTATTGCTTTTTATGTTGTACTATCTATTCCACAGCAAATCTCCCTATTTTAAAGTCAACTGATTAGCAATCCTAATTTTATCTGCAAAGTCTCTTTTGCCATGTAAAGTAAAATATTCACCAGGGATATCTTATCTACCACACAAAAGTTTTCCAAGCTTTAGTCATTCGAGGACCATCATCATTTGTGTCATATTTGCATAACACAGGTACTATTAATTACATATTTTTTCTTTAAATCAGTTTTTTTTAAATTTCAATCCTTATTTTTCATCAGTTTTTTTCCTAAATACATTTCACCTCCTTATTTGTATGGTAAGTCCATTCATTTTGATAGAAAAGATAGAAGTAAAACAGAAATTGGGTAGATCTCCTTTTTCTCAATCATTAGCAACAGTCTCTACCCTTCCTTTCTCTGGTAGCTCAGATTATAGAGTAAAAAGCCTTTTATTTTGTTTTGTTTTCTTAATCAGTTTTGCAAGTCACAACTGTAGACATACCCTGTACAATGACATTTTGGTCAATGACAGACTGCATATATGATGGTGCTTCCATAAGTTTACAATGCAGCTGAAAAATTCCTATTACCTAGTGACAAAGTAGCTGTTATAATATTCTAGTGCAACACATTATTCACATGCTTGTGGTGATGCTGATGTAAACAAACCCACTGTACTGCCAGTCATATATACGTATAGCACATACGTGGGTGATTCATGCCACTTCATGATAAATTGATTTTCAGGCTTAGGCAAGAGTCAACTTTGTCAATGTTGCACCTAACAGCTCTGTGTTCACAAAGAGTAAGTCTATATGGCCTTGGATGTGTCACTTAATCCCTCTGTGCTTCAACATCCCCATTTCTCAAGAAAAGAATCCAGGGTAGTTAGTATTAAAGATATATTTTAGGAAAAACACTCATGGAATTTATGATTATAAGATTTAGAAACAGCTTTTATTTTAAGGTTTTTGTAGAGAAAACTGAACCAATGAGCAAAGCTAGTAGAAATACAGTCTGAATTTCAGAACACAAAAATGTGGTCTTACTCCTTGTACTATTATACATGCTTTGGAAGAAGTGACACCATCAGTTGCTTTAACAAACAGAAAAAGATATATTTATATTCAGTAGATTTCATTTACCAAAAAAAACTGTATAGAAGTTCATTTAAAAAATTGTAGCTTACATATCACCCCTGCAAATATGTTTGTATTTACTTGAATAGGTGATAAACATTACTTTAAGAAAACTAAACACATGGAAATTTAGATTTCCAAAAATATTAAATAAACTATAAAGTAAAACCCAAATTATAACAAACTCCATAAAAATGCTCATTAATTTTGCTTTACTGCATATGAAAATTGGAGCCCAAACTTCTTGCTATGAGAAAGCCCTGCTGCCAATAATGTTCTCTTCCTTGATTTGGGTGGTAGTTACATACGTATGTTCACTTGAGGATAATTTATTGGTTTGTGTATTTTTCTTAGTGTATGTTATACTTCAATAAAAAGAAAAAATGTATAGTACATACAATTATGTACAGTGAATATACTTGATGATAATAAACGACTGTCACTAGTTTATGTATTATATTATACTTTTTATTTTATTGTTATTTTAGAATGTACCCTTTCTACTTACAAAAAAACAGTTTGAGAAGATGGCAGACTAGGTAAAAGCAGGATTCATCTCCTCCTAGGACTGCATTGAAATTACAATGAAATTATAAAATAATCAACATGGAGAATCACCTGAAGTCCAGCTGATCGTAACACCTACATCTAATAATATAAAGGAGCCACACCGAAGCCGATCCAGCATAGGCAACAACCATCAGCAGATCACTTCGTAGTTCTTACTTGGTAGCCCTGAGCAATTAAAAGCAGTGGCTGACCTTGGCCTATAGGGGAGTCCCTCCCAAAGGGCCACAAAACCAATGCGTCTGAAGGCTAGCACCAGACCACAACAGAGCAACTCCTGACTAGTTCCAGTAGTGATACACACAAAGGTAGTTGCAACAAGTACACAAGCCTGCTAGGGCAAATCCCACTCAATGTGGTCTGCCCACACAAGAACTCTTATCCTGAGGGTGCAGACAATTCCCACAATTAGCCTGAACATTAATCCCACCGTCTGATCTAATAACAACAATAAAGGCTTGGTGACAACAGAAGATCACACACAACCCACACAAAGGTCACGTCCAGAGCTCCTGGCACAAGGGATCAGGTAGAGTACACCACTGGGCCACATAGGACACTTTCCACATTAGGCCATCTGGCCAAGGATGAGAGACAAAACAAATATTCCTGACACATAGAAACGAACACAGAGAGGCTAATAAAATGAGAAGACAAAGAAACATGCCACAAATGAAACAACAAGAGAAAACTCCAGAAAATAAGTTAAATGAAATGGAGACAAGCAACCTACCAGTGACAGAGTTCAGAATAACGGTTATAAGGATGCTCAACGAACTTATGGGGAGAATGGATGAGCACAATGAGAACCTCAACAGAGAAATAGTAAGCATTAAAAAGGACATAGAACCATAAAAAAGAACCAGACAGAAATGAGGAATATAATAACTGAAATGAAGCATACACTAGAAAGATTCAACAGCAGATTGGACGAAGCAGAAGATCGAATCAGCGAATTGGAAGACAAGGTAGCTGAATACACTCAATCAGAACAACAAAAAGAAAAAAAGAATTAGAAAAAATGAAGATAGTTTAAGAGACCTCTGGGACAACATGAAGAGTAAAAATATTCGAATCATAGGAGTACCTGAAGAGGAAGAGAGAGAGCAAGGAATTGAGACTCTATTTGAAGAAATAATGAGAAAACTTCCCTAACCTGGCAAAGGAATTAGACATACAAGTTCAGGAAGCATGAAGAGTCTCAAACAAGAGGAATACACCAAAATATATCATAATTAAAATGCCAAAGGTCGAAGGCAAAGAGAGACTCTTAAAAACAGCAAGAGAAAGAAAGCTGGTTACTTACAAGGGTACCCCCATAAGAATGTCTGCTGACTACCACGAATAGTCTACCCAGCAAGGCTTTCGATTAAAATGGAAGGTGAGATAAAGAGCTTTCCAGACAGGAAAAAGCTTAAGGAATTCATCACCAATAAGCCAGTATTAGAAGAAATGTTAAAGGGACTTCTGTAAAAGAAAAGGAGTAAAAAAGAAAATCGAAATAACAAATACGAATAATAAAATGGCAGTAACTATGTACCTATCAGTAATCACTTTAAATGTACAAAGATTAAATGCTCCAAGCAAAAGACATAGGGTAGCTGAATGGATAAGAAAACAAGACCCATGCATATTCTGTCTACAAGAGACCAATTCAGATCAAACAACACTCACAGACTGAAAGTAAAGGCATGGAAAAAGATATTTCACGAAAATAGAAATGAAAAAAAAAAAAAAAGCCAGGGTAGCTGTACTTATATCAGATAAAATAGACTTTAAAACAAAGGTATGAGACAAAAAAGGGCATTACATAAAGATAAAGGGATCAATAAAGCAAGAGGACATAACCCTAGTAAACATGTATGTACCCAACATAGGAGCACCTACATACATAAAACAATAATAGACTGACATAAAATGAGATATCAATATTAATACATTCAGAGTAGGAGACTTTAACACCACATTGACACCAAGGGACAGATCTTCCAGACAAAGAATCAACAAAGAAACAATGAGCCTAAAAGACACATTAGGCCAGATGGATTTAATAGATATTTTCATAGCATTTTATCTCGTCAGCAAAATATACATTCTTCTCAAGTGCACATAGAACATTTTCAAGGATAGACCACATGTTAGGACACAAAACAAATATCGATAAATTTAAGAAGATTGAAATCATATCAATTGTCTTCTCCGATCACAATGGTTTGAAACTAGAAATCAACTACAAAAAAAAAAAACCTAGAAAATACACGAACACATGGAGGCTAAATAACATGCTACTAAACAATGAATGGGTTATTAATGAGATCAAGGAAGAAATCAAAAGATACCTAGAGACAAATGAAAATGAAAACACGACTTAAATTCTATGAGACCCAGCGAAAACAGTTCTAAGAGGGAAATTTATTGCAAGACAGGCCTACCTCAAGAAACAAGAGAAAATTCAAATAAACAATCTAACTTTACACTTAAAAGAACTAGTAAAAGAACAGCAAACAAAGCCGAAAGTGAATAGAAAGAAGGAAATAATAAAGATCAGTACAAAAATAAATGAAATAGAGTCTAGAAAAACAATACCAAAAATTAATGAAACCAGTAGCTGGTTCTTTGAAAGGATAAACAAAATTGACAGACCATTAGCCAGACTCATCTAGGAAAAAAGAGAGAGGACTCAAATAAATAAAATCAGAAATGAAAGAGGAGAAATAACCACGGACTCCACAGAAATACAATGGATCATAAGAAAATACTACGAGCAATTATACGCCAACAAATTAGACAATCTGGAAGAAATGGACACATTCCTAGAAACATACAATCTCCCAAGACTGAGTCAAGAAGAAACAGAAAATTTGAACTGACTGATTATCACCAATGAACTAGGATCAGCAATCAAAAACCTAAAAAACAAAAGTCCTGGACCAGATGGCTTCATAGGCGAATTTTACCAAACATTCAAAGAAAAATTATC
>NW_024340851.1:558274-568052 GCF_902729225.1 Pteropus medius
TACCCAGCAAGGTTTTCAATTAAAATGGAAGGTGAGATAAAGAGCTTCCGAGACAGGAAACAGCTTAAGGAATTCATCACCAACACACCAGCATTACAAGATATGTTAAAGGGACTTCTGTAAAAAGAGAAGGGGTAAAAAAGAAAACAGAAATAACAAATATGAATAATAAAATGGCAGTAACAATGTACCTATCAGTAATCACTTTAAATGTAAATGGATTAAATGCTCCCATGAAAAGATATAGGATAACCGACTGGATAAGAAAACAAAACCCATGCATATGCTGCCTACAAGAGACCCACTTCAGATCAAACTACACTCACAGGCTGAAAGTAAAGGGATAGAAAAGGATATTTCACGCAAACAGAAATGAAAAAGTCGGGGTAGCAATACTTATATCAGATAAAATAGACTTCAAAACAAAGGCTATAATAAGAGACAAAAAAGGGCATTACATAATGATAAAGGGATCGATAAACTGAGAGGACATAAACCTAGTAAACATACATGCATCCAACATAGGAGCACCTACATGCATAAAGCAGTTATTGACTGACATAAAAAGAGAGGTCGATAGCAATACACTCACAGTTGGAGACTTTAACACCCTACTGACACCAATGGACAGATCTTCTAGGCAAAGAACCAACAAGGAAACAATGGGCCTAAAAGACATATTAGAACAGATGGATTTAATAGATATTTTCAGAGCATTTTACCCCAAAGCAGCAAAATATACATTCTTCTCAAGTGCACATGGAACATTTTCAAGGATAGACCACATACATGTTAGGACACAAATCAAGTCTCAATAAATTTAAGAATACTGAAATCATATCAACTGTCCTCTCTGATCACATTGGTATGAAACTAGATATCAATGACAAGAAAAAAACTGGAAAATACACAAACACATGGAGGCTAAATAACATGCTACTAAACAATGAATGGGTTATTAATGAGATCAAGGAAGAAATCAAAAGATACCTAGAGACAAATGAAAATGAAAACACGACTTAAATTCTATGAGACCCAGCGAAAACAGTTCTAAGAGGGAAATTTATTGCAAGACAGGCCTACCTCAAGAAACAAGAGAAAATTCAAATAAACAATCTAACTTTACACTTAAAAGAACTAGTAAAAGAACAGCAAACAAAGCCGAAAGTGAATAGAAAGAAGGAAATAATAAAGATCAGTACAAAAATAAATGAAATAGAGTCTAGAAAAACAATACCAAAAATTAATGAAACCAGTAGCTGGTTCTTTGAAAGGATAAACAAAATTGACAGACCATTAGCCAGACTCATCTAGGAAAAAAGAGAGAGGACTCAAATAAATAAAATCAGAAATGAAAGAGGAGAAATAACCACGGACTCCACAGAAATACAATGGATCATAAGAAAATACTACGAGCAATTATACGCCAACAAATTAGACAATCTGGAAGAAATGGACACATTCCTAGAAACATACAATCTCCCAAGACTGAGTCAAGAAGAAACAGAAAATTTGAACTGACTGATTATCACCAATGAACTAGGATCAGCAATCAAAAACCTAAAAAACAAAAGTCCTGGACCAGATGGCTTCATAGGCGAATTTTACCAAACATTCAAAGAAAAATTATCACCTATTCATCTCAAACTATTCCAAAAAATTCGAGAAGAAGGAAGGCTCCCTAACTCCTTTTATGAGGCCACCATTACCTTGATTCCAAAACCAGACAAAGACATTACAAAAAAAGAAAACTATAGGCCTATATGAGCATTGATGCAGAAAACCTCAACAAAACATTAGCAAACCGAATTTAGCAATACATTAAAAATATCATAGACCATGATCAAGTTGGATTTATTCCTGGGATGCAAGGTTGGTTCCATATCCACAAATCAATTAATGTGATACACCACATTAACAAATGGAAAGATAAAAACCATATCAACAGATGCAGAAAAAGGTTTGACAAAATCCAGCATCCATTTATGATAAAAACTCTCAACAAAGTGGGAACAGAGGGAACATGCCTCAACATAATAAAGGCCATATATGATGAACCTATAGTTAACATCATACTCATTGGGGAAAGGCTAAAAACATTTTCCTTAAGATCAGGAACAAGACAAGGATGCCCACTTTCACCACTCCTCTTCAACATTGTATTGGAAGTCAGCCACAGTAATAAGACAAGAAAGAGAAATAAAATGCATCCGAATTGGAAAGGAAGAAATAAAACATTCGTTATTTGCCGATGACATGATACTACATAGAGAGAACCCTAAAGATTCCACCAAAAAACTGTTAGAACTGATCAATGGATTCAGTAAAGTAGCAGGTTATAAAATAAATATTCAGAAGTCAGTGGCATTTTTATACACCAATGATGAACTTTCAGAAAGAGAAATTAAGAGAACAATCTCATTTACAATTGCGTCAAAAACTATAAAATACCTGGGAATCAAATTAACCAAGAAGGTAGAAGACCTGTTTTCAGAAAATTATAAGTTATTGAAAAAAGAAATTGGAGAAGATACAAATAAATGGAAACATATACCCTGTTCATGAGTAGGAAGAATCAACATTGTTAAAATGGCCATACTACCCCAAACAATCTATAGATTCAGTGCAATCCCTATCAAAACACCAATGGCATTTTTCAGAGAACTAGAACATATAATGCTAAAATTTATATGGAACCATAAAAGACCCCAAATAGCCACGGCAATCTTGAGAAAGAAGAACAAAGTTGGAGGTATCACACTATCTGATATCAAACTATACTACAAGGCTACAGTAATCAAAACAGCATGGTACTGGCATAAAAACGGATACATTGATCAATGGAACAGAATAAAGAGCCCAGAAATAAATCCATGCCTATATGCTCACTTAATATATGACAAAGGAGGTAAGAATATACAATGGGGTAAAGACAGTCTCTTCAATAAATGATGTTGGGAAAATTGGACAGATACATGCAAAAAAGCTGGACCATCTTCTTACACCATATACAAGCATAGACTCAAAATGTATTAAAGATTTAAATGTAAGACTAGAAACCATAAAACTTTTAGAAGAAAGCATAGGCAGATAGGCAGTAAATTCTCTGATATTACTAACAGGAATTTCTTTTCAGATATATCTCCTTGGGCAAGGGAAACAAAAGAAAAAATAAACAAATGGGACTACATCAAACTAAAAAGTTTTTGTACAGCAAAGGAAACCATCAACAAAACAAAAAGTCAACCGACTATTTGGGAGAAGATAGTCGCTAATGATATATCTGATAAGGGATTAATATCCAAAATTTATAAAGAACTTATACAACTCAACAACAAAAAATCAAACAATCCAATTTAAAAACTGGGCAGAAGACCTGAACAGATACTTCTCCACAGAGGAAATACAGATGGCTAACAGACGTATGAAAAGATGCTCAAGGTTGCTAATCATCAGAGAAATGCAAATTAGAACCACAGTGAGATGTCAGAATGGTTCTCATCAATAAATCAAAAAACAGCAAGTGTTGGTGAGGATGTGGAGAAAAGGAAACCCTCATACATTGTTGGTGGGATTGCAATTTGGTACAGCCACTATGGAAAACAATATGGAGGCTTTTCAAAATTTAAAAATGGACATACCTTTTGACCCAGCAGTTGCACTTCCAGATATTTATCCAAAGAAAACCAAAACAATAATTCATAAAGATCTATGTACTCTAATATTCATGGCAGCACAATTCACAGTAGCCAAGATATGGAGGCAACCTAACTGCTCATCGACAGACAATTGGATAAAGAAATTATGGTTCATATATGCAATGGAATATTACTCAACCATTAAAAAAATGAAATCCTACAATTTGCAATGACAGGGATGGACCTAGAAGTTATTATACTGAGTGAAATAAGTCAGAGAAAGATAAATATATGATTTCACTTATATGCAGTGTCTAAGGGACAAAAAAAACAAACTAATCAAAAACAGACTCACAAATATAGTGGACAATTTGGTGATGGACAGAAGGGAGGGGGGTTGGGAGGCTGGGAGAATGGGGTGAAGGGTTAAAGAAGAACAAATTAGTAGTTTATAGTTGGGCATGGGGATGGGGAGCATGGCAGAGAGAATGCAGTTAGCATTAATATGATGGCTAAGTACTGTATACTTGAAACTAATTTAAATAAATAAATTTATTTTAAAAAATGTTTGCTGTAAAACGTCATGCCATGTTATGCCAGTAGCAGCCTCATACATCTCTTGATTATTGTCTCTTGTTTGCATCATTTTCTATTGTGCTTGATCTAGTTTTGTTCATCATGACCCTTAAGCATACAAGTTCATTGTTAATGTTGCCAATAAGAGGCCACATGATTGACCTAGAAACAAAGTTAAAAGTGATTAAGGACTATGAAGTTGGAAAATCAGTGATGATTATTGTTCACTAATCAGGCATGTCCCATTCCACCATAGCTACCATCTTGAAAAACAAGAACAAAGTGATGGAATCTGTTTAAGGATCTGCTTCCCTGAAGATATCGAGACTAACAAAAATGTGAGAAGAATGTATATCAGACATGGAGAAATTCCTAATGACCTGGATTGAAGAACAGACACAGAGCATGACAATTGCACCATGACAATTGCAGCCAAATCAAAAAATTTGTGATGTTGAAAGAAGAGTCTGGACCCAACTACAATGTTGAATTTACTACTAGCTCTGGGTGGTTTAAAAGATTCCAGAATCCTCATTTATTACCTAATGTGAAAGTGAGTGGTGAGTCTGAGAATGCTGAAGTGAAGGCAGCTGAAGAATTTCTGGAAACTCTAGATAAGTTGATTGTGGAGAAAAATTACTTACCAGAGCAAATATTCAATATGTATTAAATCCCTCTATTTTGGAAATGGATGCCTGATAAGACTTTCATCCATTAGGAGTCCAAGCCAATGCCAAGTTTCAAGGCTTTTAAGGACAGGATAACAGTCTTGCTTGGGGACAATGTTGCAGGCTACAAATCGAAACCCTTTGTTATCTGGCACAGTGAGAATCTCCAGGCCTTCAAGCATATGAATAAACACACGCTGCCAGTGTTCTACAGGAGTAATAAGAAATCATGAATATTCCAATATGCTCTTCTAAATTGCTATGCCAGTGAAATGGAGAAGTACTCTTTGGAGAATAATATACCTTTCAAGATTTTGCTTGTGGTTGATGATGCTCCCAGATATCCGCCTTTTATTGGTGATCTTCATCCTAGTATAAAAGTGGTATTTCTCCCTCCAAATACCATTTCTTCGATCCAACCAATGTAACAAGGAGTTGTAGCAGCTTTTAAGGCTGCTACCTGAGGAGGACCTTAGCCCAGTCTATTACTCCAAATAAGGAAGACACTGAGAAGACACTGATGCAATTCTACAAGGATTACAATATCCATTTCTGCATTAAGAACCTTGCTTGGGCTTAGGGTAATGACACCAAGGAGTGTACAAATGGTGTCTGGAAGAAGACATACAAGAGGTTTGTCTATGACTTCAAAGGATTTGCCAAGGACGAAGAGGTTGCAAAAATCAACAAGGCTGTGGTTGAAGATAACGTTGAGGGGCTTCCTAGTATAGTTCCTGAGGAATTGACTAATGAGGGGTTATTGGAACTGAAACTAGAAAGCATAGCTGAAGAAGAGGCAAGAGAAAGGAAACTGCAGGAGAAGAAGAACCCTCCCCCGCCCCAAGAAAATTCACAGTGAATGGTTTAAGAGAGGCTTTTGCAGATCTCAATAAGTTCATTAAAAAGTTTGAAAACATGGACCCCAACACTAAAAGATTTTCATTAATAGAGAGGAATGTACATGGTATGTTATCTGCTCACAAGCAAATCTATCATGAAATAAAGAAACAAACTGAGCAAACCACCATGGATGTATTTATGAAAAGAGTGACATCTCCTCAAGAAGAGCCTCACACAGGTTTTTCAGGAGATATTCCAGAAGAAGGCATTGTTATCACAGGAGATGACAGCTCCACATGTGTTATTGTCCCTGAAGACCTTCCAGTGGTACAAGATATGGAGGTGGAAGACAGTGATATTGATCCTCACCCTGCGTAGGCCTAGGTTAATATGTGTGTTTGTGTCTTAGTTTTTTAAAAAAATGTTTAAAAAGTAAAAAAAAATTAAAAATTAGAAATAGATAAAAGCTTATAGAATAAAAATAAAAAGAAAGAAAACATTTTTGTGCAGTTGTACAATGTGTTTGTGTTTTAAGCTAAGTGTTATTAGGAGTTGAAAAGTTAAAATTTGTATTTAAATTTATTAAGGAAAAGGGTACAGTAAGTTAATTTATTATCGAAGAAAGAAAAAAATTTTAATAAATGTAGTGTAGCCTAAATATATAGTATTTATAAAGTCTACAATAGTGTACGGTAATGTCCTAGAGTAATGTCCTAGGCTTTCACATTCACTCACCACTCACTCACTAACCCAGAGAAACTTCCAGTCCTGCAAGGTCCCTTAATGGTAAGTTCCCTACATAGGTTACCATTTTTTATCTTTTATATCGTATTTTAGTGTAACTTTTCTATGTTTAGATACATAAATACTTACCATTGTGTTATAATTACCTATAGTATTCAGTACAGAAGCATGCTGTAACAGTTTTGTAGCCTAGGAACAATAGGCTGTACCACACAGCTGAGCCTACCACCTAGGTTTGTGTAAATGCACTCTATGATGTTCATGCACTGACAAAATCACCTAATGATGCATTTCTGAGAACATATCTCTGTTATTAAGTAATGCATGACAGTAATTCTGAACTTTAGTTTTTCTGGCACATTTTATATGTCTCTGTGCCACACTTTTATATTCACCACAGGTTACATGTTGCTTCTGAGTTTCTTTTCTCATTTATTTTTACTGAGATCAGAGACTTACGTATGCAATCATTTTAGTTTCTGAAGATATTACCTACATTGTTTCTCTTCATCAGGATAACATTTTTTTCTTCAAATAACCCTTTATTTTTTATTTTGAAATTAATTACTTAATTAAATTTATGGTGATATTGGTTAATGAAATCCAGTAAGTTTCTTCTGTACACTTTAACAGTAAGGCATATATATGTATATATACCTGCTGTATATATATATATCTCTACACACACACCTGCACACACACACACACACACACACACACAACACACATATATGTATATGTATGTTACATTGTGTATTTACCTATAGTTAGTTTTTTAATGCCACATATTTATTGACCCCCACTTTACCCCATCTAATTCCCCCTCACCACTCTCCTTATCCTCTGGTAACCACAAGTCCATAGTCCATGTCCATGAGTCTCCGTTTGTTTGTCCTGTTCATCTATTGCTTTTAGGTTTATATCCCACATATAAGTGATATCATTTGATTTTCAACTTTTTCTGTCTGGCTTATTTCGCTTAGCATGATTATCTCGAGGTCCATCCAGGTTGTCGCAAATGGCAGTATTTCATCTTTTCTTATGGCTGAGTAGTATTCCATTGTATATATGTACCACCGCTTCTTTAGCCAGTCATCTATCATAGGACAGTTCGGTTGCTTCCATGTCTTGGCCACTGTGAATAATGCTGCTATGAACATCGGTGTGCAAATATCTTTTCAGATATGGGTTTTCAAGTCTTTGGGGGTAAATACCCAGTAGAGGGATAGCTGGATCATATGGTAGATCAATTCTTAGTTTTTTGAGGAACCTCCATACTGTTTTCCATAGTGACTGCACCAATTTGCTGTCCCACCAGCAGTGTATGAGGGTTCCTTTTTCTCCGCATCCTCCCCAACATTTGTTATTCCTTGTTCTGTTGATTATAGCTATTCTAACAGGTGTGAGATGGTATCTCATTGTGGTTTTGATTTGCATTTCCCTAATAGCTAGAGATGTTGAGCATCTTTTCATATATTTGTTGGCCATTTCTATGTCCTCTAGAGAGAGGTGTCTGTTTAGGTACACTGCCAAGTTTTTGATTGGATTGTTTGTTTTTTCGTTGTTATTGAGTCATATGAGTTCTTTGTATATTTCGAATATTAGGCCCTTATCAGAGGTGTTGCGTGCAAATATATTTTCCCATTCTGATGGTTACCTCTTTACCTTGTTGACGATTTCTTTTACTGAGCAGAAGCTTTTTAGTTTGATGTAGTCCCATTCATTTATTTTAGCTTTTACTTCCATTACCTTTGAGGTCAAATTCATAAAATCCTCTTTAAGTTCAAGGTCCTTGAGTTTAGTTTCTATGTTTTCTTCTATGCATTTTATTGTTTCAGGTCTTATATTCAGGTCCTTAATCCATTTTGAGTTAATTTTGGTGTATGGTGATAGACAATACTCTAGTTTTATTCTTTTGCATGTAACTTTCCAGTTTTCCCAACACTATTTATTGTAGAGGCTTTCCTTTCTCCACTGTACGTTTTTGGATTTTTGTTGAAAATTATTTGCCCATATAAATATGGGTTTGCTTCTGGACTCTTGATTTTGTTTCATTGATCTGTGTGTCTGTTTTGCTGCCAATACCATGCCATTTTGATTACTGTCGCTTTGTAGTATAATTTGAATTCGGGCAGAGTGATGCCTCCAGCTTTGTTCTTTTTTCTAAGGATGGCTTTGACAATTCAGGATCTTTTGTGCTTCCATACAAATCTGATGATTTTTTTGTTCTATTTCTTTAAAAAATGCTGATGGAATTTTGATGAGGATTGCATTAAATTTGTATAATGCTTTAGGTGATATGGTCATTTTGACTATGTTGATTCTTCCAATCCAAGAACACGGTATATCTTTCCATTTAATTGTATCTTCTTCGATTTCTTTTAATAGGGTCTTGTAGTTTTCATTATATAGGTCCTTCACATGTTTCATTAAATTTATTCCTAGGTATTTTATTCTTTTTGTTGCAATTACAAAAGGAATTATTTTTTCCTCTTCTTACACTTCATTATTAGAGTATAGGAATGCTATGGATTTTCGAACATTAATTTTGTATCCAGAGTCTTTACTGTATTTGTTTATTGTTTGTAGTTGTGTTCCTGTGGAGTCTTTAGGGTTTTCTATATAGAGAATCATGTGATCCACAAACAGTGACAGTTTGACTTCTTCATTTCCTATTTAGATGCCTTTTATATCTTTCTTTTGTCTGATTGCACTCACTAGGACCTCTAATGTTATACTGAATAGCAGTGGTGATAATGGACAGCCTTGCCTTGTTCCTGATCTTAGAGGGAAAGTTTTTAGTTTTTCATCATTAAGTACAATGTTCGCTGAGGCTTTGTCATATATGGTCTTTATTATATTGAGGTATTTTCCTTCTATACCGATTTCACAATTTGTTTTGATCATAAATGGATGCTGTATCTTGTCGAAGGCTTTTCCTCAATGTATTGATATGATCATATGATTCTTATTTTTTATTAGTTTATGTGATGTATCACATTAATCAATTTGCATATGTCAAACCATCCCTGTGCTCCTGGGATGAAGCTCACTTGATCGTGGTGTATAATCTTTTTAATATGTTTCTGTATTCGGTTCGCTAGTATCTTATTTAGGATTTTTGCATCTGTGTTCATGAGAGATATTGGTCTGTAGTTTTCTTTTTTTATGTTATCTTTACCAAGTTTTGGTGTCAGGGTACTATAAGCCTCATAAAATGTATTGGGAAGTGTTGCCTACTCTTTGATTTTTTTTTTTTTGGAAGACTTTGTGGAGAATAGGTATTAAATCTTTGAATGTTTGGTAAAATTC
>NW_024340851.1:575622-745803 GCF_902729225.1 Pteropus medius
TTCAGTCCTTGTCAGTTTTGCTAGTGTTTGCTCAGATTCCCCTGGGGTTCCACGGTGTCTGTTTCAGAGGGTATGGGGGAAGGGGTCCTCTGTGTTGGGGGTTTTGAAACTGGGGCCGATAAAAATCAACTGTTGTTTCTCTGTGGTCCCATCTCAATTTTCTGCTTTCTGCCCTGATGACTGGGCTCTCATGCTGGCTGTCTAGGACTCACAGCACTTCAAGGCAGGGCTGTTCAGTGAAGTCGCTGCACCTTCACCCCCTCCTCCTCCTGCAGGTAGCTCCAGAGGCTGTGAGAAGCAGCTTCTTTATTTCTCCCAGTCCACTGCCCAACATCCGGGTTTCTGACCTGTGGTAGCTCTTTTGCGCAGATCCCATGCTCAGATGTGCTGGTGTGCAGTTTGGGTGTTTTTTGTTGCGTTTTAGATGTTCAGCTTATTGTTGTTTCAAGGGGAGAGGTCTGAGGATGTCTCTCACTCCACCATCTTTCCATCAGGATAATTTTTGACTTTGTGTTTCAGATGTGGGTTTCTTTTTATCCTTATATTCATTTTCAGTCATATTCCTTTTTCGAGTCCCTGGTTAGGAGAATATACCTATACTTGGCTCTTGCCTAAATTTTAAAATATCTGCTTTCATAATATTAAGGCTACACATAAAAATGAATTCAATATGGCTTTTTTTTTTGACTTCTGAACTCAAAATAATATGGTCATGTTCTTCCAAGGCTTTTAGCTAATACCATATTGCCAATCAGTTCTTCTCATTTGATCAAAAGCCCAAAATGGATATTTCCCTTATATTTTTGAGAAAAAAAGTTGTTAGCAATTTAATACAAAAATGTATTATTGTTGGAAGCAATGTAAATGCTCATCAGCAGATGACTGGATAAAGAAGTTATGGTTCATATATACGATAGAATATTACTTAGCCATTAAAAAAAAAAATGAAATTCTACCATTCACAGTGACATGGATGGACCTAGAGTTTATTATGCTGATTGAAATGAGTCAGACAGAGAAAGATAAATACCATATGATTTCACTTATATATGGAATCTACAGAACAAAAAGAACAAACTAATCAAAAACTTACTCACAAATATAGAAGACAATTTGGTAACGGACAGAGTGGGGAGAGGGCTTGGGGGCTGGAAGAATGGGGTGAAGGGTTAAAGAAGTACAAATTAATACTTGATAGGTGGTCACAGGAATGGGGATCATGGCATAGGGAATGCAGTTAGCAGTATTATATTGGCTAGGTGGAAAACCAGAGTAGAGAAAATGCAATTAGGGGAATTATTTTATAAACTATATAAATGTCTGACCAATGTACTGTATACTTGAAACTAATAAAAATGTATTATTGTTTTAATTTGTATTTCTTTGATTATCAGTGAAGTAGCACCATTTCATAATTTTAAAAATCATTTCGTGTGTGTGTGTGTGCGTACGTGTGTGTGTGTGTGTGTGATGTCTGTTCATTTTCTTTGCCAATTTACCTATTCTGGTCTTAGTGTATTTTTTATCAGTTAGTATTTCTGTATTATGACTATCAACTTTTTTTTGTATTTGTCACGACTGTATTCTCTGGTTTTCTGTTTGCTGGTATAGTCTAAGTTGTTGCACGTTTACTGCAGTGCAATTTGGCAAAATATTTCATGAAGAGAGTTTACTAATGTTCAATCCCTTTGATACAGGGGTTCCATTTTTAGAAATCTTTTCCAAGAAAATAATTTAAAGTGACACAAAGAATTATTCTCAAAGATGTTCTTTGTGAGATGATTAGGGCTTATCATTCTTGAGTTATTAGTAATTCAGAAAATAAAATCTTGGCTTTTTTCTGTTTTTAAAATTGTGGTAAAATATGCATAACATAAAATTCATAATTTTAACCATTTTTAAGTGTTCAATTCAGTGACATTAAATACATTCACAGTGTTGTGCAACTTTCACCACTTACCATCTCCAGAACTTTTTTCATTTTGCAAAACTGAAACTCTGTACTCATTAAACAACGACTCCTTATTCTCTCCTTTCCCCCAGCCCCTAGCAACCACCGATTTACTTTTTGTCTCTATGAATTTGACTACTTTACGTACCTCATATAAGTGGAATAATACAGTATTTGTCTTTTTGTGACTGGTTTATTTCACTTAGCTTAGTGTCCCCGAGGTTCATCCTTGTTATAGTATGTGTCAAAATTGTCTTTCTTTTAAAGGCTGAATATATTCCAGTGTATGTATTTGCCACATTTTGTGTATCCATTTATCCATCAGTGGACACTTGGGCTGCTTCCATTTTTTGATTATTGTGAATAGTGCTGCTATGAACATGGGTGGACAAATATATTTTCATGTCTTTGTTTTCAACTCTTAGGGTATGGACCAAGAAGTGGAATTTCTGGACCATATGTTATTTTGATGTTTAATTTTTTGAGAAATTGCTATACTGTTTTCCATAGTAACTACACCATTTTATATTCCCACCAGCAGTGTGCGATGTTTCTAATTTTTCCACATGCTCGCCACCACTTATTATTTTCTGTATTGTTTTATAACAGCCATCCTAATGAGTGTGAGATGATATCTCACTGTGGTTTTGATTTGCATTTCTCTAATAATTTGTGATGTTGAGAGATCAAATCCCGTTTTTTTATACCTTTTATATAACCAGCTATTCACTTCAAAAATCTTCCTCTCTTCAAAGTCTGGAAGAATATGAAAACATCTGTGTCCTCATTATATTTAATTTCTTTCTAAGGTTTTCAGGACCTTTTGCTGTACATTTCAGATTTCCTCTGTCTGATATTGACCCATATAAATCAATAGAAGTGGGTAGTGGTTGATTGCTCTAATAAATCAACAGACTACTACATTCCTTCATTCCTTCATTAATTCACTCAATAAATACTTATTGAGCACCTACTATGTGTCAGGCACAGTTTCAGATGCTGAGATTTCAGCAATTAACAAAACAGATCAAATCCTTGTCTACATGCAGCTTATATTTCTAGTGGAGTGGGTAGGAGAAAGAGATAGACAAATAAATAAATATGTCAATTGCTGAGAAATGTTATGAAGAACAGTGAAGCAGGGTGAGGTGAATAGAATGTGTTAGAGGTTGCTATTTTATATAGGCATTACTTTGCTTCTGACTCAATGAATGCAAGTTTGTCTCCTTGCAAGGAGTTTTTTTATATAGGGTGGTTAAGAAAGGCCTTCTGCTAAGATAACATTTGAATACATACCTGAAGGAGGTATCCCCATCCTAGAATGTAAGGCGAAAGAGCCTGAGGAAAGGAGAGGTTTAAAATGGTTCTTGAGAATACCAGGCAGAAAGAGAGTGCAAAGGCCCTCAGGCAGCAGTGTGCTTGGTGTGCTCAAAAAAGACAAGGAAGCCATATGGCTGGAGTGGAGTGAGTGAGAGGGAAGGTGTAGGAAATGAAATGAGGAGGTGGTGGTACAGGTTAAATTTTAAAAGTCCTTATAAGCCACTGTAAATACCTTCTCTCTGAGTGAGACAGGAAGGCATTAGAGGCTTTTGAGCAGGCAAATGCCATGACCTGACTGCAAAGATCACTCTGGCTGTTGGATTAAGAATAGATTAGAGGGGGAAAGTGTGGAAGGAGGGAGACCTGTTGGGGATTACTGGTATAAGACAGGTGAAAAATGATGTTGGATTGATTGGACCTGAGTGGTAGCAGTGGTGGTGGTGAGTTGTAAGTTTCCGAATGTATTTCAAAGGCAGAGTTTACAAGGCTTGCTATGGATTGGTGTGGGATGTAATATGTAACAGGATGACAGTACATTTTTTGGAAAGTACAGCTTTCAAGTCACCAAATCAGATCTATACATATCTGCCTCTGTATCTTTCAAAAACTAGGCCATACCTGTTATTGTCAGTAACGAATGTCTTAGTACCTGCTGATATCTTTGAATCATCCTCTATGGTCCTTTCATGGACCAAGGAAAGTGACGGCCTCTTCAGAAAATCACCTCCTACTTGTTGGTAGTGGTTCAGAATTGATTTTTCTACTCTTTCTCAAACTCTTCAATAACATTTTTCTTTCTTTCTGCATATTGTAGCTTAAGTTTGAGGGTAACAAAAGCCTCCTCTATCCAAAAAATTCCCTCCAACTCATCCATACAATAAAGTTTGCACAATATTAGTTACTGTTTTGTTTTAAGGTATTGCCCATAAATATGGTACTAATCACTCATTTGCACATTATGTGCTCACTTCTAAAATGGAATAAATGATGCTTGCCATATAGAGTGTCTGTAAAAGCAAGGGAATGGTGAATGTAAATGTCTAACCAATGCATTGTATACTTGAAATTAATAATAAAATAAAATTAAGAAAAAAGAAAAAGCATTTGAAGAAACAATGGCTGAAATTTCCCAAATTTAATGAAAAACATTACATAACCAAGAAGCTCAATGAACTCCAAATATGACAAACAAATAGATCCATACCCAGACACATCATAGTAAAAATGTTGCATGTCAAAGACAAAGATAAAATCATAAAAGTAGGAAAAAGAAAACTCCCCACACGCAAGGAACCCAGTGAGATTAACAGCAGACTTTTCATCAGAATCAATGGAGGCCAGAAGTCATTAGGATAGTGTATTCAAAGTGCTGAAAGTAAAATATTATCAAACAAGAATCTTATATCCAGTAACATTACTTTTTAAAAATGAAGGCAAAATAAAGGCATTCTATGATAAACAACAAAAAATGCTTTTGAAACTGTAAAAAGCTGTATATCATTCATGATCTTTTTTATTTAAAAATCATACTGGATAGTTCTCTATTAATATTGCATTTCATTATTTTAATATATTTTATTAGAAGTTCAACGTTTACTTTTTAAAACCAAATGAAATGTTAACATGTTAATAAATAGTAACACTTAATACTTATTTGTGAGGGGATGCTTTTTTAGCCTCAAGTAATAGAAAACCAAACCAGAAGTGGCTTTAAGCATAAAGAGAATGTATTATCTCATATGACAAGAAGTTATGAGAGGAGCAGACCCAAAGTTGGTTATCACTGACACTGTCAAGGAAAGAATGGCTATAGTAGCTCTTGGAATCCCATCCTCATTTAATAACATCCAAAAATCTTGTGTCATGGTTTTTTTTAACTCTCTTATTTAAAAAATATTTACATTTTCAATGAACACAAAATAAAGTTGACTCTTTTGGCACATAGTTCTATAAGCTTTAATACATGTAAATACCACCATAATCAATATACAGAAGAGTTCTATCACCTCCCCCCCAACAAACTGCCTCCTGTTATTCCTTTATTACACCTTCCCTTCATTCCTAACTTCTGGCAACCACTGATCTGCTTTCTGTCCTTATAATTTGATCTTTTCAAGAATGCCATCTCAATAGAATTATACAGTATGTAACATTTTGAGACTGTCTTCTTTCGCTCAATATATATCTTTTAGACCATTAAATATATTATATAAAAATGACTCCTTCTTTTTTATTGCTGAGTAGTATTCCAGTGCATCCATTTAGCATTGTTTGCTTATTCATTTGCCCATCGAAAGATGTTTGGGATGTTTCTCATTTTTGGCAATTATCAACAGAACCTCTATAAACATTTGGGAATAGGTTTTTGCATGACCATAAGTTTCATTTCTCTAGGGATGTGGTTCTCAACCAGGGGCTATTTTGTGCCCCCCAAAGGTATATTTGTCAATACTTGTCAATATTTTGATTGTCTCAACTTGGAATCAGAGTTGCTGCTAAACATCCTACAATGCATAGGACAGCCCCCCACAACCAAGAATTAACTGTCTCAAGTTGTTAATTGTGTCAAAGTTGAGAAACCCTGGTCTATGGTAAATGCCCAGGAGTGTGATTGCTGAGTTATATAGTAAGTGTATGTTTATAAGATCATAAGGAAGTCAATTCTAAATCTGCCATTTTTTCTTTCTCCTTCCTTCTTCCAGGAATTTCTCCAGTAGTGCAGACTTGGAAATCGGATAGCCTCACATCAGACCCAGGAGAGGTGGACTGATTTTTTTTTTAAAAAGCATCTGACAAAAATAAAAATACCTTTATTATTTTAGGTACATAATAAAGTGCATTAAAATAAATGTTCTTTGTAGCTTCATACTTCATTGGTCTATAGGCTGATTGGAAGAGCTTGTGTAGTTTGAAGAGTGTCCAGATCAACATTCTGGTATATTTGCCCACAGAAATGCACTTATTAGCACAATTAATTTCTTCCATAAATTACTTACATGATGAGCCAAAGCGCAGCTTTAACCTTGACTTTCTTGCAGCTCATTGGGGGAAACTGATCATAAATGGTTTCGAGAAAGAAATATGTAAAGAAGTTATTTCTGAGTGACAAGGAAGGGGATGCTGTCTTGCTGGTAAGCTTAGAAAGACCTTTTTATTAAGAAAAACCTCCCAGGAATAGTACTCCCAGAAAGATGAATGAAAGGACTTTTAGGAATGGTGTCACTTAGTATGACTTTCTATTTAAAAATTTTTTTTTGTGGTTTTCCAAATTGTCTCAGTTAAAATAAATAATTTTCTTAAAAGGTATAAGCCTCAGGGCACATCAAGAGTGTTCAGAAAAGCTGGCAGTGCCTTGGGCAAGAGAGTTCCAGGATCCCAAGGAGGAGAAGATACTAGCTCAACCCATAGAAAGTACACAGGATCAAGAGAAGCCACATCTGTGTCTAGGTGAACAAAGATACCATCACAGCTCTGTTCCTTACTGGCTGGGTGAACTTGGGCTGCTTATTTAATTGTTCTGTCTTAGTTTCTTCATTTAAATACTGGGAAAGTGATAACAGTTACCTCATAGAGTTTTTTTGTTACCTGCATAAATACATGTAAAGCACTTATTACAATGCCTAGCACATGAGAAATGCTCCCTAATTTTCACCATTAACTATTATTATTATTGTTGTTGTTGTTGTTGTTATAAAACGAGAAATGGTACATAGTATGAGTGAGAGTATTGAAAAAGATAAAAGAAAGCCCCACCCCAAAGAGGGCATTGCCACAAATCTCAAAGATCCTGCTAGGAGGATGTCCCCTCATCCATATACACAAAAAAAGACTTGTCCAGGTGTGTCCCACCCCTTCCCCATTATGATGTTATTGCAAAATATGTTATTCTGCTTTTATTTCTTTTTCTGTGCTACACCTCTACTGAAACTTTGTGGTTTCAGTACTTAAAAGTAAGGAACACTGGGCTATCAAAGGAGAGTTGGATTCCCAAGTTTCTGGATTGTGACACACATAGTAGAAGTCAATCTTGGCCCCTGATATGTAAAGGAGAGAGTACTAAGGTTAAACTATCAAGACCTGGCTAGAAATACTTCAGTTTTGCTAAGGACTGGCCCTGTAAATAGTTTTTTGTGGTGTTTCTTTTTCCCATCCTCTCATAAATGTTTTGAATCATTCTTGATATGTGGATTCAATCTCTTCACAAGGTTCTCTTGCCCATTATTAGGGGAAAGAAACAAATTCGGCACCCAAAACCAAAGAACATGCAGGACAACGTGGGTAATCTCTTCAACAGGCAGCCAAGTTTGTGCTAGAAAGAAGGAGTCACAGGGGAAGAAAGAGGACCAGACAGCCTGACCACAAGGCTCAAATGCAGCTGAGATATAGATGAAGAAGAAGCACACAAGTTTCAGGAAGGAAACAAGGGAAGAGAAGCCTCTCCTTACCAATTAACATGTGCAATTCCAGGCATGTTAGCTGGAATTGCTTTAACATAGAGCTTGAACCAGCTGAGCAACCCCAGGAACTCCCAGGGAGCAAGAAATCTGGAGGAACTTGTAATGGGCAGAAGATGAAATCTTCTCACTAAAAATCTGTTTTGTAGCACACACCAAACAGGATTTTGGTACTTCTGAGGAAACCCCCTGAGTTCCCCCAAAATGAACAAATCAGAAAAAAAGTATAGGTCCGAGGAGGGACAAAGTGCTTCTTTTTTTGGTCACACGCCTTAAGAGCTCAGTGCAATCATCTTGAGATTTCGAAGCTTCCCAAGAAAGAAGTTTCTTATTAGAGAAACTCTGACTGCAGAAAAATGAGCAACAGGAACATTTACCAAGAACTTCTCACAGGTATGTTGTTTTCCTTTCCTTGACCCTTGATTAGCATCTCAGCAATATACAGGGAATTATGGAAAGAGGTCCTTTCCAAGACATAGATGGCATTACTAGAGTCTGAGGGATCAAGAAAATACTTATTTTTTTCTTCAAAGTAACTCATTCAGAAATTTCACTATGAACAGTGGTATTACATGGAGGTGGCATAGCATTTATTATCTATCATATCAGCCAACAAGCCTTGTTCCCTACTGCTTACATCTTTGCACCTATACCCAATGACTTAAGCAGCTCTTAAGAATTTGGGATCTGAAAAGATATCTGTGCCCCCATGTTCATTGCAGCATTATTCACAATAGCAATGATATAGAAATAATCTAAGTGTCCAACAACAGTTGAAATGATACAGAAAATGTGGTATATATGTGCAATGGACTATTATTCAATCATAAAAAATAAGGAAATCCTGCCATTTGCAATAATATGGATGGAACTTGAGGACATTATGCTAAGTGAAATAAGTCACACAGAGACAAATACTATATTATCTCAATTATATATGGAATTAAAAAAAAAAAACTCATAGAAACAGAGATGAGACCTGTGGTTGCCAGAGGTGGGGTAAGGGTAGGGAAATGGTGAGGAGGTAGTCAAAAGTTACAAACTTCCAGTTATAAGTTAAATAAGTTCTGGGGATGTAATGTACAACATGATGACTACAGCTAACAATATTGTTTTGCATATTTGAAAGTTGCCAAGAGAGTAGATCTTATAAGTTTTCATCATAAGGAAAACAATTTTCTGTAACTGTGAGGTAATGGATGTTAACTAAGCTTATCATGGCAATCATTTTGCAATGTATACATATATCAGATCATTGTGTTGCACACCTTAAACTTATACAATGTTATATGTCAATTATATCTCAATAAAACTGGAAAAAAGAATTTGTGATCCCATGTACATCTTAAGTTAGGTGCTGCATAACTACTGGGTAGAATATGCTGTGCAAATTATCACAGTTCTTTAAAAATGTACTTCCATTCTCAGTCTAATAAACTCTCTAAGATAGCATATGCAAGTTTAGAGTTAATTTTCATTTTGACCACTGCAGTGGTTCTTGATTGGTTTTTGCCACACCTCAGAAGTGCCAGGAGTAAGTAAGCAGTTGGAAGGAAAGGGTAGAATTCTAGGTAGCACTCTAGGCCCAAATTATCCACAGTCCATGCCGTGGCCTTGGGGAGCAGGCATCAAGGTCTGTGTTTACACCACCTGTGCTGACGTGGTAAAAGCACTGGATTTGAGGTCAAGAGGCCTGGATTTGAATCTGAATCAATTATACCACTTACTAAGTGCCAAGTCATGCTAACTCTAGGCCTCCTTTCTTCTTCTGTAGAACTTCACGAAGATTATGTGACAGGATTGTAAATTGTAAAGTGCTAAGCAATTTTGAGGTATTTTTATTGAGCATCAAGTCCCATAGACCCCTCAGACTAGAGCATATACCTCCTCTCTCATTTCTCCCATCCCCAGCCAAATTTTCAAATAACTATCAAAAACTTCCAAGAGTAGAAATGCAAGCATCCATTAATCCTAATTTCACAGAAAAAAACCATAAAATATTTTAAAAAATAACAACAAGCTATGCGCAATTTAATTTGTGGCAAGCTTTCAACTGAGACTATTTGTTAGAGTAGCTTGTCACAAATGGCGTCGAGCATTATTTGAAGGAGTGTCATACTCTCAGGTACTGTGTGAGTCATGAAACCCAGTTTTATAAAAGCTCTCACTAGAATGCCCCTTTGTACAAGTTTGGGATGCCTTCAAAGGACACGGGGGTTGGAGGGTGGGTGAGTGGGAGTTAAAAGCAATTGGATCATCAGCCTTGGAAAAGAAGCTCAAACATTCTCCTGAGGCATGATAACTGTGTAAATGTGACAAGAGTATGGTTCTGTTCTCAGAGTTAAGTTTATCTACTGCTGGAAAATTGTTTGATTTGGGTGCTGACTTATCTGCATCAAGACTCAAGTTCCTCAAGTTGTACTCTGTAGTGGGTAGGACCCAGGGAAACACTGAGGTCAAAGACTGCTGTTCCCTGCTGAGCCAGCCCTGCCCTTCGGGGGCCAGAAGTTGTTGAGAAGAAATTTTACATTACGGAGCAAGTGGCTTGAGGTGTGTGTAATGTGTGTCACCCTCTGCTTAGCCTTGATGACCTTGGGAGAGTAGCGAGCTGATTGTTTTCTGTAGTAATACACAGAATAGAGATTGACTTGATAACTGAGGATTGGAGCTAGTTTCAATTCCCTCAGCAGTTATTTCCGTTCAGGGACAAACTGAGGAAGTGGACATGGGAATTGTTTGACATCAAGGCCAAATTCAGATAGGCTGTGCCAATTGTTAACAGAGTGTGGTCCCTAAACCAGAAACATCAACTTCACCTGGGAAGTTGGGGAAAATTCAAATTCTTGGGCCCCTCTTCAGACCAAATGAATCTAAAACTCTGGAGATGTGGCCCAGCAATCCATGTTTTTAAAATCATTCCAGATGATTCTGATTCATGCTTAAACTTGAGAACTACTGGCTTAAGGGCTTCTCATCCTTGGCTGCTCACTTGAGGCATTTGTTTAAAATACAGATTCTGGAGCAGGGCCCAGACAATGCCTGTTTTTAATCCCTAGGTGACTGTTGCTCAGGCAGGATTGAGAACCACAAGTACATTCTTTCCTTATGGACAAGTTACTCAGGACTATGCTGTTTTTGTCATGAACCTTCCATCTCCTTGTCTGGATTATAGGTTAGAGTTCTAGGATTAGATGGCATTTCGTGCCTGTGTTTCTTGGTAGGGAAGCTAGAGTGTCTCTGCCTATCATATTTATTTTGAAAGTGATTTGAAAGTGGTTTACAAGGATGGAAAAAATTTTCATTTATGTAAATATTGAACCCTGGAGCAACAGTGAAAGAATCTGAACTTCTGTTTGCAGTTAAGTAAATCCATTATTTCACATCCTCTTTTCTTGGCTTCCTGTCATAATAGGAAATGTAGAATAATATAGAAACAGGCTAATGTTCATATATACGTGGAGGAATGCATGTTGAACACAGGCAAATATGGCTACATTAATTGAGGGTCTATGTGCTAAACAATGCTATATTTAATCTTTGCAGTAAACTTGTTAGAGCCTTGTTGCCTTTTACATAAAAGACTGAGTTTATGTGATCTGACTTCCTGAAGGACATGTATTGTCAGGCAGAGGCAGGATTTGAACTCAAGTATGTCTGATTTGAGGGAGCTTTTGTTCTTTTACAATCACCAGACTTGCTGTCAGTTCCCTGACCCTCATAGTAACACTGTTGTTTAAGAAGCTAGGCAGGCTGAAGTGAGCTCTTACTGATAGGTTTTGATAAAGGAAAAATATTTGATTTGCTCTGGATGACTCACTGAGCTAACATTAAAATCTAAGTTTTCTGTCTGTCTGCCCGATCAGAAAGTGCATTTTATGGTTAAAAGATGAAGCAGTCCCTCCTTGCTACAGCAATGCAAATGCTGATCAAGAAATCAAGAAAAGAGCTAGGATGTCCCTACTACTCCCTGGGTTTTGAAATAGGGTCCTGACATTTCATATTTGCAAAGAAAGATCCTTGGAGAGCTGTCCAAAAGGCAAGCATGATATAAGGTCACAGTATAAGGGACAATATATATCCAGAGTTAGGAACTCAGTCTTCCTTTGGGCTATACATTGGTTATATTACCAATATCTCAACTATCTTGGTATTCAGCTCCCTATTATTCCTATTTATCTACTTCATCAAACTTGGAAATGTTGATTGTTGTTGTTTTAACTTGGAAGCTATAAATAAAATGTAGTTGAGTAACTGGATTTTTCTTTGTTATCTTATATCTAGGGCAACCAGATGTTGCAGCCTGCTGCAACTCCATTAATGTTTTTTATGTTTGCTGTCACTTTCATTCTTAAAAATGTTGTGATTTGGTTGATAAATTATGTATGGTTATCTTTCTCATGACACCTTCCTTCTTCTTTTTCTTCAGAGCATAACCTAAGAAGTCCTTGTCTCTAATGTCATTTTTATAGGCATGTATCATTTTTACATTTATTCTAGGTAATGTGTGTTATAGTTTCTCCTCACTTCCAGAAAAATCAAATAAAAAGGGATAGGTTTAAATTGCAGAGATTAAAGCCCAGAAGATGAGGACTGGGAGTAACCACTAAACAAATACTTGTACAAACTACTGAGAGGGTTGGGAACTCTCTTTCCATGGAGACCTTGACAGGTAGGTTCAGCATTCTTCAGCTGTGTATTAGGTATAGGTCTGCTTTAAAATCTCGATGACCTCTAAAACTCCCTCCCAGCTCGGGACTCTCTACCTTTTAAGGATAGCGTAGCAGTAAAGGTAAGTGGGTAATATCTGGGGCTAGGATCAGCAAATGATCCCAGGATGGATTAAGCCACAGGACTCCTTCTCTGTTAGAAAAGGAGCAGATGGGTGGCAGTCTAGGCACCTCTTAGTGGAATTTCCTGGTCCATCATTCTCAAGCTAGATTTTTCAACCTTATCCATGGAAGTCAAGGGCAGTGGTAGCCTATGCCCTCTTCTGCCTGAGTCACACTTCTACTCCCTACTTTGCCATCTAAGAGAAGCTGGCTTAGCTTCTGGGATGGGAAAGGCCAGGGTACCCAAAGCCCCATTTGCTCTGAAAGCTCCCTAGTGACTGGGAGCTAAGTAAACGGCAGTTTTCGGGATCAGCCTCTTGCATAACCTTGTTATTTAAGGTCAAGCACTTCCAGTATTAGTGAGGTACAGCTCTCCTCCCCAACTCCTATGCCACCCCAACTTCATTTCCAACCCCACCTAGCACTATTTTTTTGTTGCGCAAATAAAACTATACCTCAGTGAACTGAACAATGCAGTAGCTTTCACTTCCCCTCTTGGGTTTTGCTGAAAAGGTCCAGGAATTTAGACGTGGGTCTAAACCCCCAGCAAGGTCAAGAGGATCTCTGTAGCCACTTCAGCAGTACAGAACGTTTCTTCCCCTGCCCCTCTCCATTTGGATCCATGACCCCTCAGTTCAGTTCTGCTTTCCTCTAGGAACACGAGGAATGCCAGCTGGTGAGTAACATATCAGGAGGCTGTGGGCTGACCAGGAGCCTGGTAGCTCAGTGCTCAGCAACAAGCTTTTGTTCTGAGTAACTTGGTGGATACTGGGCCATTAATTGAATTCTAGGATACAGATGAGGAAACTGAAGCTAAGACAAGTAATTAACTTGAGCATAGCTGGTAAATGACAGAGCTGGGATTTAAAGCCATGTTTTGTAGACTTCAAAGCTGAACCTACTTCAGGTCTAAGAACTTCCAGCCCCTTTTCCTTACTTTCCAGGAATGGGATGGATTGAAAAGATCAGACACTTCCAGTAGAATTTTTCACTGGGATTTAGGGAAGGCTTCAAGCTCCTTAGGGTCCAGGCAATGTGCAATCAATCAGCATTCCTGCTCTCTAAGAGATGCAATGGTGAACGACTTGTATCAGGCCCGTATAAACTGTTCAAAGTTAGGTCCCCTTCTGGTACTGTCTTGGTGCAGAGTCAAACACAAATCTAACTTAAAAGCTTTTCCCTGAAGAGAACCTTTTCTGTTGATTTTCTTAAACGGGCAGTGCAGAGTTTCACACAGCATGTCAAACAGTAAAGCTTGACAAAATTCCTCTTCTTTTGTCCATCTCCTTAAAGACTCTGTAGCAACAGTTCAAATCTCTGTCTCTTTTTCCCTCCCACCATTATCACTCATTTTCTTTCTTACTCCATACTGCTCTCTCTAATTCTTTCTTCTCAGCACACCTAAAAATTTGTGCATTTTGCCTTCAGGCTTCTGGGACATGT
The DNA here is from genome assembly GCF_902729225.1 of Pteropus medius. NCBI lineage: Eukaryota > Metazoa > Chordata > Mammalia > Chiroptera > Pteropodidae > Pteropus > Pteropus medius. Next base: position 589,620 of record NW_024340851.1, read on the forward strand.
GTAACCCCCTTGGCCATCTAATCTGGTTTCTTGCTCTTGATGTTTTTCTCCTGTAGGGAAGAACCCCCCGCCTCCCCCATTTTTGGTGAATTCTAAAGTCTGGCCTCCTTCTTGTTATACCTTGATGATGTAGAAATGATCATTAGGTTACGCATGTCCTGAAAAACTGATGATGTTATCAGTGAATAGGATGTTTTGATCATTTCAGAACAAAGTTAAAACACTTAGGCTTGACTTTCATGGTCTTCTTGTATTTGGGATAATAAACAAGTCTCAATTCCTGCTTAACAAGAATTGACATTTATTGAGCATCTATGACATGCTAGGGCTTATGCTAGGCAATTTCATCCATGTTATCTCATTTAAACTTAGAAAAAACCTCGGAAGGTATAGGTTTTTAACTCTCATTTGATATATTTTTCAAAACTAAGGTTCTCAGGGGTTTAAGTGACTAGTCCAATGTTACACAGAGCAAAGGTTCAAATCTGATTCCAAAGCCCATACTCTTTCCATTGTATCATATCACCTGTTTATAGGTGAAGTGAGGTATAAATAATAATAATAAGTTATTTTATGACTAAAATATTTGAAGTTGCTTTCTAATTCTACTTTTTGTGATTATTAAACACGGTTTTGCCACTGAACTAGAAATACAATTTAATGATAGTCAAATCTGGTGTTCTCTACACCATAAACCATAAAAAGTTAGCAATAGTTTTCATTATAAATGTTTGACTAATCCACAAATATACTATCATTTTAATAAAAAAAAACCCCACAAACAATCTTTAAATCTTTTCTTTTGGAAAAAAGTTTACTAAACCTTTTAGTCAATGGAGATTTTGCTGAGAATATGATTAGAGTCAGCATTAAATATGTGAAGTCATGTGGCAATTATATTGTTAAGAGAGACTTATCTCTTTGTTTCCTTTTACTATTCTTATCCTTAAGGAATCCTTGTATCAAGGCGCTAAATACAAACAGACACATAAGTACAAGTAAAACTAGGGAAATCTGAACAAGATGAGTGGGTTATATCAATGCCATTATCCTGGTTGTGATATACTATAGTTTTACAAGATGTTATCATTGGGGGAAACTAGGCAAAGTGAACAAGGCATCTCTCTGTATTATCTCCTACAACTGCATGTGAATCTATAATTATCTCAAAATAGAAAGTGTAATTTGAAAACAAAGTAATTTAGGTTTCTCTTTGTCCATTAAAATGTCCTAACCTGAAGTGTTGAGGTTTAAGAAAAAGAAATTCCATAGAGTTTAGAATCTTCTGGGTGCTAATTTTAGGCACACTCTTATCTGTGCAAGTGATGCTGGAGAGCTCTACTGGAACGTCCAAAAGAAGACACAACCTGGAGTTCTGGTGACCAGGTTCTTGTCTAATGACATGAAAAAGAATACATTGACAAGAGAAATATCAAGCAGAAAAGCACAAGATTTATTGAAGTGAAAGTATACACTTAAGAGGGAAGTGTGGGCAAACTCAGAGATGGAGTCACCCCGAGGATGTCTGGATTATGGGCCTTTGTCCTTCTTGGGGGCAAGGCCCTGGTCGTGGTACTGGCATAGTCTCATCGTCTCCTCTCAGCAGGCAGGGAGCTTGGTTTCCCACTCTTTCTTCCTTATTTGGTATTTCTGGAACTGTCAAGGCATCAGGTGCATGATAGGACTGCAGTATCTACAATGCAGATGACATTGTAATGATATTACAATTAGCCAAAGGTCAGGTCTCGGCCAAAGATGTCCTCTAAGATAGAAAGGACCAGTTTGAGCTTGTCTCCCCTTGCGGGAGCTAAAACAGAAAGAGAGCTGAAGAAAGGAAAAATTCTGGAGCCATATCCTGAAAGGGGAGGGGACATCCCTAGGCTATCTATCCTGTTTCAAAAGTACAGCAGCAACTGCCTTGAAAAGCTTTAAACGGTTTTCTGATCTTGTCAGTTTCTACTGACAAGAATTACATGATGGGGAGACTTGCAAGTCAGTTGACTTCCAGTACAGCGAGAACCATAGCTCCTCCTTTCCTGTGTGGGCATCCCACTTCAAGTTTAATAGGCTGGTTTGGCAGAGACCTATCCAAAAGAGCAACTGTAGCCTTGTGGGGAAGGAAGAGGGGTATGTCTGGCTGTCAAGGGGCCAATGCATAGCAAAGGACACAGAAACGTCAATGTATGGGGTACATAGTGGACAGAGGAGGATCAGGAATGGAATTGGGTAGCTAATGGAGGAAACACTCAACTTTCTGTTTTTCCTGATGAGCTAGCTAATATGTTCTGTATTGATTAATAAATTTTCCTCCTTTCTTCTCATATATTTTGCTCCTTAAATGACTAGGGGGAAGTCAAGTTCCAGATATTTTAAGAAGCGGAGCTTTAGAATTTCTATAGCAGCTTTGTGCTAGATTGCATCCAACACATTTTATTTTTGTGCTATTTTTTCATTGTAGAGGAAAAATATTAAGGTACCTGGAATAAGATGCTTAGCTTTTGGATTCTTTTGGTATAGCAAGCTTTGCTACCAGAAAGTAAAGCTTTAGCCTTGGGGATCTCTAAAGAAGGTGAATTAATTTCACCTGATCAGCATAAATGAAGAAAATCAAGATTAGCAGGACAAATTTACAAACTAGTCAAAGTAGTCTTTCATGTTTCCTGCCTCCTCACTTTGTGTACCCTTTTATCTCTTCACTGGGGCTCCTTCCTTCCCTCCTCCACTGTCCAGTATTCTCATACCCTCTCCTTACTGACATTTTAGAGGTTTTTCTTTCTGGAAGAATACAGGAAAAACTGATAACAGAGATTGCCTCTGGGGAGGAGGCCTGGGGGATTAGGGTGAGAGGGAAACTTAAGTTTTTACTATATGTCATTTTGTGCTGTTTGAATTTTTATATATCTGCATGTAACACCTATTGGAAAAAAAGTTAAAACAAAAAATTTAAAACTTTTTTCAGTGAGGAATTTTCTATCTAGGCAGTTCATGGCATATAACATTTTAGTGGAAGATATTCTAGGCTGACGTGATGTAGATCAAACCTTATTTTCCTTAAAAAACAGTTTTAGAAATAAGTTACATTTTAAACTGAAAGCCTGATGCCAAGATTTTTAAATAAAACAACCATAAATATCATATTTAATCAAATGCTAAATCCTATGTTTGTAGACTAAATTTTATACATATGGTAAAAATACATCCTGAATTTTAGTTAGTTCCAATGAAAAATATTGTAACTTTGAATAAGACAAGTGTGTATTAGCATGTCTTGATTTTCGGTTCAAAAAATATGGTTGGCATAGATAAAAATTTTCTAAAATGTATATAAATTAGGTAGAATAACACAGTCACACTATCACAAAATTGTATTAAATAGGATAAAGTCTGCTATAAAAAATTCTTATTTCTTCACAATCCCTGCCTGATTGTGAATGCTCTAACCAGAAGAGTTTGGCTCTGTGCCCTGTTCCATTTCTTTTAAAGACTCTGTGCATCATACTACTGTGATGGGGCTAAAATCAAAATCAATCTGCAAAAAACAGTGCTGTTTGGGTCTTTGCACAGATACCTCCCTATTCACTCTTTTTAAAAATTTTATTTATTTTTAATTAGTTTCAAGTATACAGTACATTGATTAGACATCTAGATAGTTCATAAAATGATTCCCCCAATTGCTCCCTCCCTCCCCTGACCCTCCACCTAGCCAACATATTAATGCTAACTGCATTCCCTATGCTATGCTCCCCATCCCCGTGACCATCCATCATCTATTAATTTGTACTTCTTTAACCATTCACCCCATCTCCCAGTCCCGCAAACCCCCTCCACTCTGTCCATCACCACATTGTTCACTATATTTGTGAGCCTGTTTTTGATTAGTTTGTTCTTTTTATTTCTTAGATTTCGCATACAAGTGAAATCCTATAGTGCTTATCTTTCTCTTTCTGACTTAAATACCTTCTAGGTCCATCAAAGCAATATCTTTATCCATACCCTTCTTTTCAGTCTGTGTGTGTCTTTTAATCTGAAGTGAGTCTTTTGTGTTTTTTCTTCTTAAAGAAGTCCCTCCAACATTTCCTGTAATACTGGCTTGGTGGTAATAAATTCCTTTGGCTTATTTTTGTCTGGGAAGCTCTTTATCTGTACTTCCACTCTAAATGATAGCTTTGCTGGATAAAGTATCCTTGGTTGTGGATCCTGGGTCTTCATCCTTTCGAATATTTTTTGCCAAGCCCTTCTATCCTACATAGTTTCTTTTGAGAAAACAGCTGCCAGTCGTATGGGTGTTCTCTTATAAGTAATTATCTGTTTTTCTCTTGCTGCTTTTAATATTCTTTGTATTTAACCTTTGGCATTTTAATTATGATGTGTCTTGGTGTGGGCCAAGATTTTTGGATCCCTGATTTTTGTAATTCTCTGAGCTTTCTGGGGTTTTATGTCCATTTCCTTCACCAGGTTATGGCAGTTTTCCATCATTATTTCTTCAAACAGCTGTTTAACATCTTGATTTTCTTCATTTATGCTGATCAGATGGATATTTGGACCCTTAATGGTGTCCCATATGCTCCTTAAATTATTTTTATAGTCTTGGCATCTTATCTCTTGCCATTCTGATTGAGTGTCCTTGGCTTTCCCATCCTCTAGATAGGGCATTTGATCTTTTTCTTTGTTCACTTTGTTTATTCCTTTGTTTATTCCATTTAATATACTTCTCATCTCAGATAATGTGTTCTTCATTTTAGACTGGTTCCCTTTTATAATTTCATTTCCATTTTTATGTTTTTTTTTATCTCTTTGTCGAAGTTCTCACTGAATTTATCTACACTTCCCAAAAGTTCATTGAGCATCTTTATAACCAGTGTTCTGAACTCTGCATCTGTTAGATTGCTCGACTCCATTATTTCTGGATCTCTGTTCTGTTCTCTCATACGGTTTCTGCTTCTTTATCTTCCCATTTTGGCTGCCTTTCTGTGTCTGTTTCTATGTACTAAGCAAAGCTCCTAAGTCTCCCGGCCTTATTAGTGTGGATTTGTGAAGTAGGTGTCCAGTGGCACAGTCCTGAGAGGGGTTCAGCTGCAAGCCAAATTTAGCCCCAGCTTCTACCCCTCCGGGCCCACCTGTTAAGATTCAGCAAGCAATCCATACATGCTTTGCTTATAGTTGCCTCAAAAGGACACACCAGAAACCGAGGCCAGCTGCCTCCAGTGTGAGTCTAGGCACTGTTCAATAAGAAGCACCTGACTTGCTGAGGTTATACCTGGATATGGCTTGGGTGGAGCCATGATTTGGGGGGAGGCAGGGTTTCAGGGAATCCTCTGGCAGAGCGACCTCTGTTATCCAGTTTGATGATGTCATGGCTATGGCGATCAATGTGTCCGGCACACTGGTATGGGGGAGGGCTCAACAGGGAACGATGGATACTGCTGGCATTTCTGTACAGAGTGAGTCTCGTCTTGGCCCTCACTCTGACAATATCTCCCTGTAAGTCCCTGGTGCCCCCTATGTGCAGAAGAATTGGCACTGGTGCTCAGAGCGAGCAGGTCTGTCACCACGAAAATCCGCTCGCGGACGCGGCCCCTTTAAGAGGTGTCTGCCACAGCCTCCACCTCCATCTCAGCAGCTCGAGACCGAGAAACCCCACATCCTCTCCCCGTCCTACTTTCTGCCGTTGCAGGGTGATTTCTTGTATTTCTCCTTAGTTGTATGGCTTATTCATCTAGATCCCAGGCTATTTTTCCTAACTGCTGCTCCTTGTTTCTGTCACAACTTTGATTTGGTTGCCAGAAGGATGAACAGATCCTCTATCATCTACGCCATTATTTTTTCTCCATAAACTAGAAAATACGTCTCACTTTTTGGTGTGCTCTCTCAGCTTTGATTCCATAACATCTCAAAGATTCCAGAAGAGTGTTGAACCATGTGACAAAAGTCTTCAGGTGAGCCTGGAAGCAATCTTTAAATAAAAACCATATTCGCTCTTTTAACCATCTGTTCTCCCTTCTTATCTCCCTGGCATGCTAAACCTAGTTCCACACCTGCTTCTAGAAGCCCTTCATTTTGACCACCTTTATGAACTTCACTCCTTCTCTGGCTTACAGGTCTCAGCTTCCTGCTTTGGCTTTGGTTCTGAATGCTCCTTTGATTGCAGTCACACCAGCAGCTTCCACTAACCTTGTCCCCATGGAAACTATACCAATGAGGCTTGTCCCTTTCTGTCCCTTTTCAGGGCAGAAAATTTGGATATTTGGACAAGTTTGGATGTTTACACTTTTCCTTCACTTAAAATTTCCTGTAACAAACAGGGATAGATTTTAGTGGTCGTATGGGTATCTCTTGTCATCAATGATAGCAGAGAACACATTAATCTGGCAGTTCTATCTTGTTCCACCCAGTTTCCCCCAGCCACACAATACTTATGCAAGACATATTGACTTATACTACTACTTCTTCTTCCTCTTCTGCTCAACTTCCTCTTTCTCCTTCTACTTATATTTACTTTTACAATGAAATCTCTCATCCTTTGATCTATTTTCTTCTTGTTGCCTAACAAGGTTAAAATGCCTTAAAGCATTGGCCTCTTAGTACTGCATCAATCTACTCATCTCAGTCATTATGCCAGGACGCTGCCTTGAAATTAGAGCATTTTAGAACATTAGAGCATTGCTTTTTCATTTTATCTGTCATGGACAGGAATATAAGTTGTAAGCATAAACTTACGACACCATTTTTTTCTGGAATATTTTAGAATTTATACACCAAATTAGCATTCTTCAAAGCAATCACTGAGATAGAATAACACAAACATCACTATGATAAAATCATTACTACAAATGTTTGGGGGCTCCTCTTTTGGAATTAAGGGATGACAGAATATAGTGGAAAGAACATGAAGTTCTTTGATTTGAATCACTAATCTGTCACATATTAGCTGTGCAATATTTGTGCAAGTCTTGCTCTCTGAGCTTCCAGTTCCCCATATATAAAATGGGGTTAAAACTGTTTGTCTTGCTGAGTTTTGTAGTGAGTCAATAATGCCCATGAAAGTTCCAGGCATATAGTAAGTGCTTGATATTTTCATGCTTCCATATTTAGAACCAGTTTACTATTTGTGCAAGAAAATTATTGTCCCTACATACTCTCCCTTCGTTGATGACTCTGTTTGCCCCTCCTGCTTTGTGTTCTGGTCAAACTCAATTATATTATTTTCTTGAAAAAATTAGGAGTAGGAGGGAATTTTTCCGACTTTATCAAAACCTACAGCAAATAAAATAATTAATGGAGAATCTATAGAAGTTATTTAAATCATTAAACCAACAAGGGATTAATATCTAGGATATACAAAAATGACCACTGATTATAAGGAGAAAACAAACAAACAAACAAACAAACAAGAAACCTGATAGGAAAATGGAGAAAGGATATAAATAGGCAGGTCACTGAAAGAAAAGTCCAAATGGCTACCAAGTTTATGGGAATATTCTCAAAATCACAAATTCTCAGAAATATGTCAATAAAAGACAATGGGATATCACTTTAATACCATAAGAATTACAAAAATTATAGAAGTGGATAATACCAAGGGTTACTGATGTTGTAAGCAGATGGGCCCTCTTATGTACTATTCTTGAGAGTCTTAATATCACAGACATCAATAAGTGGCTTACTTATAAAAGCTTTTTAAGTCATACTTTGTGATTCTATTTATTATAATACTGTGGTGATCATCAATGTACCAAAGCAAAAAATTCCAGTTTTGTTAGGTATATGTATATATATCCAGTTTCTATAATGGATGCTTGCTTTGTGATTCTTAGAATAAAATTATACTAGAAAATATGTCATTTTTTTATGTGTGTATGAAAATATATACAAAGGAAAGAAAACAACCCAAAGCAACTGTACTGTTTTCTTCATTCCTTTGTAACTACCAGTGTTCTTGAGAAAAGAGCTAGAAGATCCACACAAAAATGGTATTGGCCTAGAGTTAGGGCAAAAAAAAGGGAATAACCTTTTATTGAGCTCTGCAGTGTACCAGGCACCGCGCTGGGAACTTTAAATTGTTAGTTGTCTTGTTGAATCTGTACAATGTTATGAGAGAGTAGGCATTATTATCTCATTGTATGGATAAGGAAAGAGGTTCAGAAGGGCTAAACAGTTTGTCAAAGGATACAGGATTAGAGCCAAGGTCTATTTGGGCTCGTGCTCTTTTTCACTACATTCCCATGAGTGGCTGTAGGAACAAGTGGAAAATGGGAAGCAAAGCTGGAGAAAACTTGGTCAGCACACATCAGAAAGTAAACTGACAGAGCTAAGATTATTGTAGTTGTATTTTTTCTGTTTACCAGGAATGCCATATGCTGATAATGAGTTTAATTGCCTGAGAGATGTAAATGTAAACTATGGTGAAATGAGTGGCTTTATAGCAAGGACTCTGTATTTTCTGTATTCATTCACATTAAGATAGAAGTAACCTGTAAACCTTGATATTTTTTTCATGTACCATGGATAATTCTTTTAACTGGACTGAGATCCACAGACCCCAAAGTGCATTTCCAGTGGTGAAATTTCAGGTATCAGCCCAAACAGCAAGGGAGGTATTTTATTATACAGGGGTGAGAGGAGGGTTGGGGAGCATCTTAATTCTCTAAATTAAATTAAATATGCAATTGCCTCCTCTGCCTTTATGTGCTAACAATTTTGATTATAGGAAGAATAATGCTGGTCTTCGCTGATACACTTTAGAAATGGATTTGTTTTGGAAGTTAACATTGGGACAATTTTTTTAAGTTTTCTTGAAGTAGCTATGAGATATTTATTAAGAGAGAGAAATTTAAACTAAACAACTTTCTTTTTCCTTGCAGCCAAGTCACATGGAAGAAACATTTCTTCAAAAATGAGCATCACACATGTGAAAGGATTTTTTTTCTAATAGTAACTCTAATGCCTGGGGCTGATAAGATGTGCTTAGATAACCTGGTTCATTTTGATTGGGCTTTCTCTGCTGTCTTTGGTAGAGACATACGGGTTCAGTAAATGTACACAGTATGAATTGGACATTCACCATGTGTTCTGCATTTGGAAGAAGATCACCAACTTGACAGATGCCATTTGTGACATCCCTGGATACATTACTCACCTCAACCTGACACAAAACCAAATTCAGGTCCTTCCTTCTTATTGCTTTACTAATTTGTCTGCTCTGGTGGACTTGCGACTGGAGTGGAATTCCATTTGGAAGACTGAGGAGAAGGCCTTTTGGGGACTTGAAAATCTGACCCTTTTGAACTTAGTAGAAAATAAGATTCAAAGTGTGAATAACTCCTTTGAGGGCCTGTCCAACTTGGAGACTTTGTTTCTGAGCCATAATCAAATCACCCACATTCACAAAAATGCCTTTGTCCCTCTTTTCAAATTGAAACATTTAAGTTTATCTAGAAAACTTATTACCAACTTTTCCAATATTCTTGAAGCAGTCCAGCATCTTCTGCACCTGGAATACCTTGATCTTACTAACAACAGCATCATCTCCTTAGACCACAGGTCATTGGTTTCCCTAACCCAGCTGAGCCTGCAGGGGAACAAGCTAATGGAATTAACTTTCTCTTCTTTGTCACTGCCTAATCTGACCACTCTGGATGTCTCTCAGAATAGCCATGGAATTATCCAGAATGTGACTCTGTAAACTCTGCCCCAACTGAAGAGGTTGAATCTGAGTGGAACACTGGTGAAACTGGAGATGCTTCCAGTCAAACACCTACAGAATCTAAGGGAAATGGACCTTAGTAACCGAGAGTTTAGAGCTGGTCATTTAAATTTGAATACAGTGTGTCACCTCCTCAGAAACTTGCCCATATTAGAGGTTTTGGTTTTTAGGAAAAATGCCACTGATGCAAGAGGCATAAAGCACTTTGCCAACTGTACCAGGCTTTTATCCCTTGACCTGAGCCAAAGCAGTGATTTGGTTCACCTCAATGACAGTGAGTTTGATGCTATGCCCAGCCTGTAAAGGCTGAATCTAAATATGTGCCAACTTTCCTTTGTCAGCAACAGGACCTGGAGTGCCCTCCAGAACTTGACAGACCTAGACCTGAGCCACAAAAGTTTTAAAAGATTTCCAGATTTTGCATTTTCACCCTTGAGGTACCTAAAATCTCTTTCTCTCTAGAAATCCCATTACAGAACTCAATAATATGGCCTTCTATGGGCTGTATTCATTGAAGAAACTCAACTTGACTGGGTGCTGGATAGTGCAAATTGACAGATACTCCTTTGCTCAACTTTCAAATTTAGAGATTTTAGACCTTGGAGACAATAATATTCGAACTCTGAAGCACAGAACTTTTAAGTTTCTGAAGAAACTCCAAGTTCTGATTCTCTCCTGGAACTGCCTGAATGTTATAGAGAAGGGTGCATTTTCTGGTCTTACTTACCTCTATAAACTTGATCTGGCATACAATATCTTGTCAAGTTTTCAGGCAGGTCTTTTCTTGGGCATTGAAAATCTAGAAGTTTTGAATCTCGGTTTTAATAAAATTACATATGAAACCACTAAGACCTTGCTATTTCCTCCATTTATGAACCTCAAGTCTTTGAAACAACTTAACCTAGAAGGACAAATGCATGGGATTCAGGTTATTCCAACCAACCTCTTTCAAGGGCTGAATGGCTTGCAGGAGCTACTCCTAGGAAAAAAATCCACGGCATTTTTGGACCATCTCCAATTTGACTTCTCGACTAATCTCACAGAATTGGATATCTCAGAAACAAAATCTGGAGATCGAAGTCTTCATTTAAATATTTCTTTATTCCAAAAACTCAAAAAACTGAAAATGCTGCACCTGGAAAACAACAACATAGAGTCACTGGTTCCTGGCATGTTCTCCAGCTTAGAAGGCCTTCAGGTCTTCTCTTTAAGATTCAACAACCTAAAAGTCATTAATCAAAGTCATTTGGAGCATCTGAAGTCTCTGATGTACTTTGATCTCTATGGGAACAAACTTCAGTGCAACTGTGACAATGTGTGGCTCAAGAACTGGTCAATAAACACAGCAAATGTTCATACCCCTTACCTTCGAAGCTACCCCTGTTAGCAGCCAAATTCCCAGAGTTTGTTGATAGATTTTGATGATGCTATGTGTAATTTTGACCTGGGCAAGGTTTACTTCTTATGTTCTTTCAGTCTGGTCCTCACAACCATGGTCTTCTCTTGGTTCAGTGCCAAGATGGCTTCATCTCTACATTATGGGCTCTTCATATTTCAAGCCTGGTACCTGACCAAGTGGCATAAAACAGAGAAAGAGTTTATCTATGATGCCTTTGTCTCTTTCACTGCCTCTGATGAGCAGTGGGTATATAAAGAGCTTGTTCCAGCTCTAGAAGAAGGTGGCCAGCCCACCTTTAAGCTCTGTCTTCACCACCAGGACTTTGAACCAGGTATGGACATCTTTGAGAACATTCAGAATGCCATCAATACTAGCCAGAAAACTTTGTTTATGGTCAGTAACCACTACCTACACAGTGAATGGTGCCACCTTGAAGTACAGCTGGCCAGTATCAAGATGTTCTCTGAGCATGAGGATGTTATCATCTTGATCTTCCTGGAAGAGATCCCAAACTATGTTATCCAGTTACCACCGACTCAAGAAACTTGTGAAGAGGCATACATTTATCACATGGCCTGACAGTGCCCATGAGAGGCCACTCTTCTGGGCTCATATTAAAAATGCATTGGGCAATAAATCTGTGGAGAAAGACAATGCACAGCTAATTGTGGTTGAATAACTGGAAGTCTTCATGACCTCATATCCAATGTTGCCCAATGTGTATACGCTAAGAGTGTTACTGAACGTACCTGCTCTGCAGGGAAAAGGACATTAGCTGCTCTTGACCATAAGAACCAGGATCATTTGGTTAATGTCCATCAGGCAATAGGAAGAGTGAAAGGGGATGCTTGAGGAATATTCAGGAACAGTGTCCCCACTGTTAGGGGATTAGATATCTGGAAAGTATATCTGTTTTATTAAGGGGAAGACTTAGGAGACATTCTGGGGATCAGGAGAGCCCTCATATGTGCTTGAGAACATTACCCCCGTCGTGTCTCCAAATCAGTTCCTCTCAAAATAGATTGAATTGCACTCCTTCTAAGAACCTGTAACAACAGAAACACCATGCAGGGCTCAATAAAAGCAAAAAAAAAAAAAAAGTTAGGATTCTGGTGTATTCTTCTTTAGGGCATAAGATTCTGAAAGTCTGTTTTTTTCCCTCTGTTTTAGTCAGAGCTCGAGAGTTAAGAAAGTCCTAGTTTGGATACATCAATTTACTAAATGGGAAGCAGCCTTGATGAACTAGCAGTGCAATGATGACTGCAGAAAGTATCACTTAGCTGTGATAAAATAGACTTCATGGACAAAGTAGTTTCTGGCAAGGGCACAGACTCCATAGGCTTCATGCTTCGGGCACCAGGCACACACCAGTGTCCTGTAGCAGACAGTGCCTATTGGAAGCAACACGCAGCATAGGGGCCATGTTTCCTGTATTAGGCAAAGGTGCTATAAATTCCTGTAGGAAGGAAGGCTTTCCTACAGGAAAAGTGCAACAAATTTCTAGAGCAAGAGGGACCATAGAGACTAAAAGGAGATCAGCTTATATTGGGAGAAGCAGGGCACCAACACTTCTCTTTTCTGATTGTATCAACATAAGGACTTGGTCTTTTGTTGCTGCCTTCCTTCTCCAGTCTTCCTCTTATCCCTAAGACTTTGGGAAAAGTTTGTCAAGGAAAAGACTCTGAAGAACAGAATTTTTACTGGCTGGGGTAGCCAAATGTTTACTTCAGGGGATTCTAGCCAGGCCTCTTTGTAAAATAAGTGAAGAGAGGTCAGCACGTTTTGGACAGGACTTTTGTTAAACCATTAGCAAAATTATCCAAGGGCATTTGTGTGGGAAATTATGAGTCCTCAGCTGGATGTTTATGGGTTGAATATTACATTGTAGCAGGAAATAATTTGCAACTGCTACATGGCACATGCAAGAAACATCACATTAATTTCCTTTAAATCAAATGATATCTGATTTTGAGGTTCTGTTCTGTTAGACTAACCCTTTGTGTTCTTGCTTAAAGAAAAAAAAAGTTGGTGGAAGACTGCTAGAAAAGAAGTGTTCAGGAATGAAAAATATAACTTTTTTTTTTTTGCATCCTGAAAAAAAAGTTGGGGCAGCTTCTCCAGGCTTTGGTCCACACTGATTACTAGTAGTATTCCCATTGTCCAAGCTAGATCCCTGGAGTCTGAGGGCTCTTCTGTCTCAGGACTAAGCTTGGCAATGCTTTTCTTTTCTTTTCTTTTTTGTTTTTCTTTGCTGAAATTAGACATAGTCATTTCCTCCTGAAGCACTATCACCTCCCAGGAGATGGAGTGGGTCTTGGATTGCACCACTCAAGAAAATGGCATACCTCTGTTCTTTTCCTGGTCTTGAAACTGGGCCCTAACACCGAAACCAGACCCTAATAGGTTTTTTTTTCTAGTTTTAAGTGCCTTTCAGGAGATAACAACAGGCCTCCTCACAGTGTTCCAGAGACCACCAGACCAGGAGGTATCAGAGTGGTCTCAGAAGACTGAGCAGATGAAGTTAGCTAAATAACCTTAAGGCGACTTCGAGAGCACAGCGGAACCAAAATTCACAGAACTCAAGTAGCAGATATGCTACTTTTACCACCCGGAGCCCATTAAGATGTGAGGGGTCTGTCAATAAGGGAGATCTGGTACAGGGGCTGAATTTGGACACACATGAGACTGACAAATCGAACTCTGCCAGATTGGATTTCTTTGTTCTCTTTTGCCTCTTCCACATCCCTAACCTTAGATGGCTTAATTCCAAGACTACCCAATCAGACCCCTTGAATTAGAATTAATAGATATGTATAACCTCTACTTTCTTTCACCTCTTAAAATTGATCTCAAGCTTTTGTTCAGGGAAGCTAATTCGAGCTTTGTCTCTGGTCTCCTTGTTCAATTGGCCTGATGAATAAATCTCTTTATTGCTGCAAAAATCTGCTGCTTCATATTGTTTACTTCTCTGTAAGCGATGGGCATCACACTCAATGCCTTTGTTCAGTAATAACATTGTACTCATGGATTGGAAAGATTAATATTGTTAAAATGCCCATATTACCCAGAGAAATCTACATATTTAATGTAATCCCTATTAAAATACCAAAGGCATTTTTCACAGAATCGAAACAAAAATCCTAATATTTATTTGGAACCACAAAAGTCTCTAAATTGCCAAAGCAATCTTGAAAAAGAAGAACAAAGTTGGAGGTATTATGCTCCCTGATTTCAAACTGTAGTACAAATCTATAGTATTCAAAACAGCATGGTAGTGGCACAAAAACAGACACAAATCAATAGAACGGAATAGAGAGACCAGAAATAAACCCACACTTATATGGTCAAATAATCTATGGCAAGGGAGGTAAGAATATGCAATGGGAACGTGACAGTCTCTTCAATAAATGGTTTTTGGAAAACTGGATAGATACATGCAAAAAGTGTATCCCAGACCACTTTCTTACACCATATACAACAATAAACTCAAAATAGATTAAAGACTTAAATGTAAGACCTAAAGCCATAAAACTTTTAGAAGAAAATATAGGCAGTAACTCTTTCATATTGGTCTTAGCATCATTTTTTGGATATGGCTCCCCAGGAAATGGCAACAAAAGCAAACATAAACAAATGAGACTACATCAGACTAATAAGCTTTTGCACAGAAAAATAATCCATCAACAAAATGAAAATAAAATCTTCTAAAGGGGAAAAGATATTTGAAAATAACATATCCGATATGGGGTTTTCATCAAAAATATATCAAGAACTCATACAGCTCAACATCAAAAAAACAAACAATTTGATTAAAAATGTATAGACATTTCTCTAAAGAAGACATGCAGATCGTCAACAGACATGAAAAGATGCTCAACATCTTACAGAGAAACACAAATTAAAACCACAATGGAATATTATTCAGCAATAAAAATGTATAAAATATTGCCATTTGCAATAACATGGATGGGCCTAGAGGGTATTATGTTAAGCGAAATAAGTCAGACAGGCAAATACAAATACCTTATGAACTCACTTATATGTGGAATCTTCAAAAACAAAAAACAAAACAAAACAAAACAAACAAAAAAGCAAAAACAGACTCATAGATACAGAGAACAAACTGATGGTTGCCAGAAGGGAGGGGGTTTGAGGATAGGTGAAAAAGGTGAAAAATAAGAGGTACAAACTTCCAGTTATAAAATAAATAAATCACAGTCTATAATGTATAGCACAGAGAATAGTGCCAATAATATCATAATAACTATGTATGGTGACAGATGGTTTATAGACTTGTAATCATGTCCTAGAGTATATAAATGTAGAATCACTATGTTGCACACCTGAAAATCATATAATATTGTATGTCAATTGTACTTTAATGCAAAATAAATTAAAAAATAAAATTGTATCTAGCAATCACCACAAACACAGCTCACATCTGTAAAATTACTTTTAACATAAAAGCTAGAAGTTGTTCCTCCAGACTCCTAGCCCAGTGTACTTCCCACTATATCAGCTGACTTCATAGACTGGCAGAGTGCACTACGAATCACTAGGCATGAGAATTTGTATTGAAACACAGCACCAAGAGGAAATGGGGAAGAACTGAAGTCAGACCAAACTTGCTATGATTAGTAAATAATTCAGATCCCTCCTGGATGCCTTTTCCTGCCCAACAACAGGCATGGATATGTTGAAGGGAAGTATTTTCTGTAGACACATGTCGGGTTCACATTTTGCTCTCTGCTGTGTGACATGTATGTATCAGGAGGCAGTAGATTGCTCAGCCTGACCATGGAGATTTCATTTTGGGGGAATGGAGGCCATCAAGGGCCAGACTAAGGGACCTGGAATTTTCCCTGCTCACATAGGTGCCTGACAGGATACATTCAATGGAGTTGACCTGGTGATTGCTGACTGGGGGTGGGGAATTGAAGAGCACAGAGGCTGGTCACAGAGGAATATATCTCTGAATATATCTAACTGAAAGCAGGAATATTCTGCTGTTTCCCAGCTGCTCCAGGATTTAGGCATACTTAATTAAGGGCAACTCCAACAGTCCAACATAAACCAGAGCGCATCACCTAAGACACAACAGATGCCTAAGCTGCCTTGTATAGCCTCTGTGCTAATCTTCTTTCACCTCTTTTCCGCCCACTACGTGTGCCAGATATGACTTGATTTTCTTGGCTGGAAAATGTAAATTTAGCAATGATCTCTGTTTGCATCATTGAAAGTTGGCATGCCCCATCTCAAAGTCTTTAATAAGAGCAGGCTTCCTTGGATGCCCTTGATTGGCAGGGCATGTTCCAGACAGTGTGGGTAGGAAGGCTATTTGCACATTAAAGCATTATCCCAGAAGCCCCAGTGTCCTATTATAATTGAGTATCAAGTCAGAGAATGAGATTCTTCACCTTCCTCAGAGGAAGGTAGATCAAGAACTTGTGGCAGAAACCCCAACAACAGTCCATTGCCCTCCTATGACTTGCAGTGTCAAGAGAATGGCACTTTGTAGATGATCTGAATCACTTCATGGATCTCCCTTCACATAGGAGGGCACACAACCACAGGTACAATCTGGATTTCCTTTTCACCTTCTGTATTTGGAGCTATCTGCTCCCATACTATTATTGACTGGTTTGAAAAGTTCTGTTATTTTTTGTTTCTGGGGGTAGGCAGAGAACATTTTGATTGCTGTGGCATACTTAATGAGGCCTTTGTTACCCCCGATTTTGCAAACATGTTCTCTTCTGTAATAATTTTTAGGATTACTTTTGCTTGTTTCAGACCCAGTTAACTAGCATTCACCTACAAATAAAAGGCCTTTCAAAGTGAGATGCAAGGATCATTTATGTGAGATTAAAAAAAAAAAAAGAATACCTTCTCAGGAAGCACTGATTCAGGCAGAAGTCCAAATAATGTTCTGATTAGGAAATAAAGGCAAAGGGTATTTATGAAAAAGGAAAAGGAAAAAATTACATGAATAGTAGGAAGAGATTTATTCTATTACTTCACATGAGCTACCATGTGATGCTAATTCTAAAGAATATATATATTTTTAAATTTTCAGTCCAGTAGCCATCAGTCTGGTAGACATAACATCTGCTTTCTTATTGTCTTTGCAAACAGTTTTTTGGGATATAATGTTGCTTTAGGCACAAGCCAAATGTTATTTTGTCCTGTTTCAACATTCCAAAGATTTGAGGCATAAAATGTGCAAGGCACTTTCTCTGGGGTGGCAGATCTGGCTCCATTTTAAGGTAGCTCAATTTATATTCTTCTTCTTCTTCTAAATTTTCTCCGTTTTGATGAAGATCTTTCCTTTAAAGCACTGCTGATCAATCACTGGAGAGCAGCATTGATCAGTTATTAAAAGTAATGATGTCAGAAACATGGCAGAGTAAGAGATGTCCTCAGTTATTGTTGTTATTATCATTATTATTATTTTTAAAGCCTACGGTAACCGGTATTCCTAGGTGGTCTCCCATCCAAGTACTAACCAGGCCCGACCCTGCTTAGCTTCCGAGATCAGACAAGATCGGGCGTGTTCAGGGTGGTATAGCTGTAGACTGTCCTTAGTTATTAAAAGCATCATTGATCTTTCATTGTTGGGATGGCTCATTCTGGATATGTTATGTCCTTGTAGGTCCTTCATTCCCAGAAAGGCTCATTTCTGGTATCTCATGTGCCACAAAAGAGAGGAAGTGTTTTTCCTGGGAGCCTTAGGCCACATTTGAGCCACAAGAGTGCCAGAACAGAGAAAGGCTTTACCGTCATGTTTTTTTAAGGGCAAACATCTTCTGTAGTTTCTTGAGGTTTCTCACATGAAGCCTCATAGGACTTAGTGATCATTTCAAAATGTTGAGCAACTATTATTAGACTGGTGTTTTTATAACATCGAGCTATATAAAACAAAGTTTTATAACAGCAAAAAAATTCTATAATAACAAACAAAATGTTAAGTCCAATTTACAGAATGGATCTGAACCGGTAGGCAATACCTGAGGGCAGTAGCTGAAGATATTAAAGAATCATGAGATGTCAGCAGACATTGTATTTAATCATTTGGTTTGTGCCAGATTTTATTTGGTCCCATCTTCATTTTACCAGAGGTGTTTTATCTGAACACAGCAGGAAATATTAACAACAAAGCAAATTCCACCTTGCTTAGCTAAGATATAGTCAAGGGTAATTTTATTGTCTAATCTAACTCGTGCAAGAAAATTTAAATATTTTTCCCGGTTGGCTATTGCAGTGGTAGTCATTGCAGTACCTCTAAGGTTTTCAAAAAGTTTCTAATCATGTATTTATTCATTGAAATATCTGCCGAAGGAAAAAGTATGGTTTCAAATCTGGTACCTTTACTGGGGTTGACATCACTGGATATTAAACATGTTTGACTTTGTGTGCAACCAGTTGCATGTTTTGACCTGTGAAGTAGGTTTAAAGATGATGCCCAATGTTGAGTTACTTTTTTCCTGTCAGAAATTAAGGGGAAAAAGGAAATAATATTTATTATAGTGTGCGGTTGGCTTCTCAAATTATTTGTGAGATAGGAAGCAACAGAAGTAAAGGGGAAAAAATGAAGGTGTAGGTTATACAGGACTGGTCCAGAATTTTGGGTTAGTTGTCCACAACAGATGTCATCTGCTTCAGTTCCTTTTGTTGGTTGAACAGCCTATTTAAGTTCAAGAGCTCTGTAGGGAATGAAGGACCTACAAGGACATAACATGCCCAGAATGAGCCATCCCAACAATGTTGGTTGAACAGCCTATTTAGGTTCAAGAGCTCTAATCATGAATCCAGGAGTTCACATTTTTAAATTTAGTCATAAATGGCTTAGTTAAGATACCTGACATTTTTGAGGGATCAGGTAGGAAGGAAAAGATAATTGTTTTAATTTCGTCTACAAAGGTATAATTTACCAAAAAGCCATAGGTCATAGGTAGCTTAGGAAAAAAAAAAACATTTCTTGTCACCGCTGGGGTGATGTGAAATCCAGAGTAGCCCCAGCGGCGTTGGGGGTGGAGGGCGGGGAAGAGGAGGACAGTGGACATGGCTTTGTGTGTTGTCCCTCAGTTCTTCCCCACTGCAAAGAATTACAGGTGGCTGAGAAAAAGTAAGACTTATTGAAAGTACATTTTAGAAGCAGACAGGCCATGCTAGGGGAGGCTGAAACCCTGTGGACTTTAGGAGATGAAGACATAAGATATTACGCACCAAAGGAAGGAGTGGGTTTCCAGCCAGGAGTGCTGTAACAATGCATGAATGGGAAGGTCTGTTTATATTTGGACCACGATGGGAGGGCCTAGATAATCAATATGAAGTCACCTTGACTGACATTTGGCTGCTATATAACACTTTGTGTATTGTGCATGTGTTTACCCAGCATTCAGTCTGTTATAATTAGATTCATGAACTTCTAAGCATAGTCATAACATTGTAATGATGGTATAATGAGACTAAAGTTATGGGCTGTACTTTCTGCCCATGCCTTTGTAGCTGATTTAGCCAGCAGCTTTTATGGCCTTTGTGCAATAGGATTTGGGGTAATTTATAATCCTAAAAGTGAGATATGTCTGGGAGGAACTTAAAGAAGGTCTTCAAGGGAAGTTTCTATGGTTACAGAGCTGGGCCTTGGCTCCTGTCGCTCATGCCTAACTACCTAACATTTTTTATATCTGGAAAACAAAGATTAAAAAAGATTAAAAGCAAAGACTACACTAGGAAGCTCATGTGAGCTTCCTAGTGTAGTCTTTGTATACATTAAATTTAAATCTAAATTTATGGAAAGTGGTCACAAGTTAAGGACATGCTCCCCATTACTTATCTGAATTCTGCCTTCCTCATCCTGCCCTTCACAAAACTTATTCTCTCTGCCTTGGGGAGCCTGCGGGCTGGGCTGTGCAGTTGTAACAAGATCTGGTTGAGGTTGCCAGGGCTACAGGGGTGCTTGGAGTGTCCCAATTGGCCCGCTGTCTGTGGTTGCAGAGAATGTGGGGCGTGGTGGGCGGCCAAAGGGGGCTCCCTCCGGTCGGCTGAATGGGGCTTCAGGGGTCTCAGAGCCAGAGTGTACAACTTTGGGGATTCCCTGGGAGCCTGAGTGAATGGAGCTGCAGAAGGCACTCCCTGAGTTGGCCTGGGGCACAAGGCTCTCGGGGCACCCTGGGGACTGGCAGGCTGGTGCTACAGTTAATACTAGGTGCCTTCGTAGGCCGGCTGACTGGGGCTGCAGCTAATGCAGGGCGAGGTGGCCCGGGTGCGGGTGCACTGTGCAGGGTGGCTGAAGCGTTGGGACTAGGCTCCCATAGCGCTATCTAGGTGGAGGAGGCATGAAAACAAGGGCGTTTGCTGGTTCCTCAGATCAAGAAGAGTTCCCGCAGTTCCTCACATTTGGCAGGCGCCTTGGTGTTAGAAAATGGATTTTTTTCATGTATAGTCTGGGTGCCCTTTAAATCGCTGTTTTATCCCTGTGCCTCTCAGCAGGCGAGTCCCCGCTACAGACCCCTCAGTGATATCCCGACCCACTGCAGATCTCTCTTTTGGGATGGGATTCCCGTGGTTACCTCATTTCAGTCTAATATAATACTCCTACCCTTCTCAATGGTCCCTCTCATATATTCCGTGTGTGTGTGTGTGTGTGTGTGTGTGTGTGTGTGTGTGTGTGTTGGTGGAGGAGGTGTGCTCAGAGTCTTCCTACTCCACCATCTTAGACCTGCCTCCAAGATGTAATTTTAAATTCAGGTATCCAAGTAGTGATTCTCTTAACAAGGAGCCAACCCTGCCATCTAGGTCATGGATGTTTCCTCTCAGCAGGGCTCCATTGTGTGTGTAGTCATTGCCAGTTTTGTCTCACTCTCCACTAGACCATGGGCTCCTTGAGAAAAGAAACCATCTTCTTCACCATGATACAACTCCCAGTGCTTGGCAGGATAGAGTCTGGCACAAATGGGCCCTCAAGTATTTGTCAAATGAGTAATCTCTACTGCGTCTGCTCCAATCAATTGAGGATATTTAGCCATAATGAATGATTGAATACACACTCTTCAAATCCCTTATGCTAGTCGATAATGTGGTTTAATTTGCCTCAACATTAAAACAAGAAAAGTACTTCGATTTTGTTATTGTTAATACAATTTCCTTAATTTCTAAAATGTGGTTTTAAAGACTTGCATTGGCTTCAAATTTGTTAATTGCACACACCCCTTAACCCCTGCCTCCCACCCTCAACCCCACTACATGTTCAAATGAAAAGCGGGATAGGGAAGTCAGAGCTTCTTTGATGAGAAAGGGCCAGAATTGGGCTGAACCTCACTTGCTCAGCCTTCCTGGAATCCTCCACAGGCCCCCTGGATGGACTCAACCTAAAAGACAGATGGTATCTGTGGTCCAGATGTTTCTCTTCAGCTCCAGAGGCCCTCGTGACAACAATGATACCGGCTTCCATGCCCATTTTCCTTTCCTCCTTCTCCCCAGTTTTTTTTCTAGTTTTATTGAGATATAACTGACATATAGTGTGTAAATTTAAGATGTATTTGCTGTGAAATGTTTACCAAGATAAAGATAATTAACACATCCTACACCTCGCATAATTACCATTTTGTTGTTGTCATGGTGAGAACATTAAAGCTGTACTCTAATGCAACTTTTGAGTATATAAAACGGTATTGTTAACTATAGTCACCATGCTGTACATTAGGTCCCTGGAACTTATTCATCTTATAACTGAAGGTTCGTACCTTTTGACCGACATCTCCCCATTTCTCCCACCCCTTAGCCCCTCATGTCCACTTTCTTTAAAATACTGAAATGGTATTAGTGAAAGAAGACAAACATTCAGAGGCAAAATCTGTTTCCAGAGAGCCAAATTTTCTTGTCATTGTGTTTTGCTCGGCTTTTTGTGTTTAGCCTCAGAGACTACCTAAGCAGTAAGTGTGGGTAGATGAGCCCACCCTCCAGACTTATTGCTCTAATGGCAGGACAGGGGAAGAGGATGAAAAAGAAAATGATGGAGACATTTCTTCCCTCTCTGTGTCTTCTAACCCTTTAGAATATCCTGAGTAGTTCAATGCATAAGCCCAGAATTAGTCTTAAGTTTGTGATTTGTTAAGAGAACAGGTATGATGTTTGCTAAACCCAGTTCTGAAAAAAAGGACTGAATGGATTCTCAGTACAATTATGTCCTACAGGCTTTAAAAATCAGACAACAGTGATAACAGATAAAATTATCATGAAATGATTTATTGAGAAAACGACCACTCAGGTGAGTAACATACAGCAATGTCAGATAATCGTTTTTGCATTAAAATAAAAATATGTTTAAAGTATTTCAACTAATTCACCTGGGGATGCAGAATAGCTGTGGTTCTGGTCAGATGTTTAAAAAGAATAGATTCAGAGGCATGTGTGCTTGTCTGGATGTGTGCGTGTGAGTGTGTGTGTGTGTGTGTGCAGAAACTACCAAAGCAGCTGGTAAGAGGGAGTTTAGATATAGATGTTGTAGTTTACCCCCAAACCTTGGGGCAGGGGCATGTATTTTCCTCAGAGCACAAATCCGACAGTCAATAATGGATGTTGGGACTGTGTAGCGCCAAGCGGCACCATCTCCTCAAGGGGACATCACCTGCAGCGCAGGCCAGGGAGTCCCTGGGGAGGGAGTCGGGCTGTTACTCGGCCTGAGCCGTGGAGGGGGCATCCACGACTGCGGGGCTGCTCTTCTTGGCTACACGAACCGGTGCTTCGGAAGGGCCCTTGGGGATCTTGCCCTCTGCTCCTTCCGGGTTGGGGCGGCGGGATCCATAGAATGGCGGGGGCCTCTGCTGCAGGCCTCCAGCAACGCGGCCACTCTCCTTGTCCTTCCATGTCAGCTCCTCGGAGATGCCGGGTGAGGGTTTAGGACCAAGAGCGCGGCCTCGGCCCCTAGGGCGACTCAGCCGGTAGCTGAGGCCGGGCTTCCGCGCCGGCGGTGCGCCCTGGGGCCTTGCGGCAGGGGCGGGCCCAGGCAGGTGGGCGGCCTGCAGGCCGCGGTCGGGAATGAAGATCGAGGGGCGGCCGGGCACGGCCTGGGCCCCGCGGAAGGGCGAGCAGCGCCGCAGCCGTTGGTCTGGGGGCGGGCTGGGCAGGCGGCGCCTCGGGCCTCGGGTCATGGTGAAGCCGTCGCCGCCGCCCTCGCTTTCGTCGACGTCGTCCTCGGCGCCCCTGGGACGGCTAGGCTGAGGCGCGCGGTGGCAGATGTAGAAGCCGCGGTAGACGCCGGCGCGGTTGGCGGCAAAGCGGCTGCCCTCCACTGGGGCGCCCGCCGGCCCGGTCACGTTAGCGGCCTCGGTGCCCCGCTCGCCCTGCACCACGTCGAACTCCACCGTCTCGCCGTCGCCCACGCTGCGTTGGTACTTGCGAGGGTTGTTCCGGGCGATGGCCGTGTGGTGCACGAACACGTCTTCCTCCGTATCGTGTCTGCTGATGAAACCATATCCTTTCTTCACATTAAACCACTTCACAGAGCCACGCACCCCCTTGGCGACGACCTTCTTGGGCGCCTTTTTCTTGGCGCCCGCCGCCGCGGTGGCCTCGGAGATCACGTCCCCGCTGAGGTTGCTGGCCACCAGGGCCCGGGGAGAATCTCCGCCTCCCAAGGACAAAAGATCTTTCCGCGCGGCTTGAGGGAAGACTGAAGCGGTCCCCTTCCTGAGGGTGGCCTCTCCTTTCTCACTCATGAGGACTTCCTTTCTCTTCTTCTCAAAGAAATATGCGGGAACTCTGTCCCGGGGATGGGGAGTGTTGAGGGAGAGGATCCGTCTGCAAGCGGGAGCCTAGCTCTGGGAGGGACGCGGGTCAGGGCCAAGGACTCTATGGCTTTGCCCCGAGACTCTTGGGAGTGGGCTGTGGCGTCTCCTGGGGCAACAGGGCTGCTGTGGTGACGTCTCAATGGCGGGGAGGGTCCTAGGCCCGGCTCTAACGGGGGCGGGGCAGGTGGGCTCTGCCACGTGCACCTGGCACCACGTCACAGCACCTCTTGGTCCCCCGTGGAGAAGGGGCACACATGAAGCTCTAGGGAGTGGTCTTTTTGAAGACCCTGTTGTTTGCTTGAGTGGATGTGAAGAGAGGACCCACCTTCCATCTCTCTCCCTTGGTTGGGGAGATTCACAACTTCCTAAGGGCACTCTCTCACAAAACCCTGGTCCTAGTCCAATCCCTTGTGTCCTCTCTGTAAGAGGCATTTTGTGTAACTTCAGAGACAAAATAACAATAGCGGGAAATTAAGACCCAATCAAAGAAGCCCGCTGTGTTTTATTGTTTGTTTCTTTATTTTGTTTTCCTGCAGAGGGGCAGAGGAAACCTGCCAGGCCTAGAATGCTAGTACTGAGAGGACACTAAACTAGTGCAAGTTTATCTAGACTCGTGTCAGGCTTGTAAAGTAGCGAAGATGAGTGAGAACACTTTGTAACTACAATGTTCTGAAAACCCTGTTGAACTCTGTGTTCTTGCCTACATAAGGCAAATGATCGGGAAGAATAAAACAGGGCTCAGGCAATTCACCCTCATGTTTAACTGTAGATCCATTTTTTAAATAAATTTTTCATGTAGCTCTGACCCTGTGATTATCCTAAATTGGGGTTCCGATTTAATTATATACAAACCGTGAGAATTCAGCCCTACTTCCCTGCTTGATACTGTGCTAAGGTACAGCTAGTTCTCTGAAATATAGTCTTCCTGAAGTAATGATAGAGCATGCTAAAGTAGTCGATTGTATCTGGTAAGAAAACTGGTTTTAATTTATTAATAAAGAAAATAAGCTAAGTTGGCCTACCATTTTAGAGTTTACAGAAAACTTTCACAAGTTGTGCGTTTGATGCTTGCAACGACTCACTCTATAAGGAAATGGGTCAGGTGCTGTTTTTACTTTAGTTTGACAGATGAGGTGTCCTGGGCTCG
Organism: Pteropus medius; assembly: GCF_902729225.1. Classification (NCBI taxonomy): domain Eukaryota; kingdom Metazoa; phylum Chordata; class Mammalia; order Chiroptera; family Pteropodidae; genus Pteropus; species Pteropus medius. Next base: position 614,657 of record NW_024340851.1, read on the forward strand.
GAGATAGGAAGTTGTTTCCTACGTTCACATTGTTCACATAAGTATGGAGTGAACCCTTAAATCTTATCTCAGATAAATTTCACTCTAGGTCCAGGTCTCTTTCCACTACACATCACTGGCCTTTATGTAGAGTTCTGTCACCTGTTTCACGTGATGTCAGAGTCCAGTGACCTCTTTCAGAGAGGTCATTGTCTCATACAGTCCAGCAGAGAATCTGAGAAACATTTCTCCATGGCTGATCTGTCTCTCTCGTGTCCAGGCTCCTAGGCCTGATACTCTCCAGGTGCAAAACTTGCCTTTTTATCAATTAATCAGCACCCTCTGTCTCCCATACCCACTAACCTTCTGCCTGCAGCCAACCAGAAAGCAAAACCTACTTATTATAGACTCTGGAGCCATTTCTTCACCATGCTGCTGTAATACAAAATGGAAAAAGGGGTCTTAATTTTTATTTTATTCTTTAAAGGAACACTTCTCTGGGCATCATCTCTTACAGTTTTTACAAGCGCGAGAGAGCAGCAGGCTACGGTCAGTATCCTCGCATGACAGCGAGTAAGCAAGAGCAGTGAGTAAGGGCAGGAAGCAGCTAACTGACCTAACCAAGGCCACACACTTACTAAGTGCAGAGCCAGGATAATATCTCTGGGCATTCAGGCACGCTGATTCCCAGTCCACTGTGACCTCCATAGCCCCATGAGTCCACTTCTATGATGCCAGCAACTGTTCTTTCTTTCATGTCCCAATTACTTTCCTTGCTGCTTCTCACATTTGCCATGCCCATTCCCATCTCTCTGCCTGTGTTCACCTTTTCCTCATTCTCCTAGGAATATTTTTCTCCTCTCCTCTGTCTGCATAAATCTTACACACCCTTCTAGTCCCACTTTTGCAATCCCCTCCTATCCCCTTTCCAGATGCGCTAGTCCATCACGATCTCTGTCTTCTCAGAAACCAGTCGCATTGACAGCCTGACTATGAATGGCTACTCTAACAAGATTCATTTAGTTGGACTGAATATGTCCTTTTGAATCTCTTATTGTTGTTTCCATAATACACAGGAAAGTGCTTTAGAGCCATCATGAAGATCTATTAAACCTTCCTTGTGTGTATTTTATGCAAGAAGAAAGGCATTGTGAAAAAAAGATATGAATTATTAGTTAAAGCTTAAGGTTTAAATTACTGAGGCCATTGTATTATTTTTATGACACCATCAGCTTCTATATATGTCTTTATCTTTATTTTGCACTTCTCTCCATCCTGCCTGTGATACCTATTGTTTAATTCCTATTATTTAAGAGCTGTCAATGAAATGGAAGTTAATTCAGGTTTAAGATATACTGTCTAATCCATAGGCTTGTTACTAAACTCATGGGGTTTGCAGCTTGGGGTGCTCTATTCAAGAACTAGATGTGGTCAGTTGTTATTAGGAAGCTTTACTTACTTGCACTAAGTAAAGGAGATGGGGTTCACATCTAAAGCTCTGTCTCTCTGAAGGGAGGCTTAGCCATTGCTTATATACACTATTTGGTTAATTACACATTGATTTCTTCTTTGTAGTTGCCTGGTTTAGTTCCTGTCAAGCTCATCTTGTTTATAGCTGAATCTGCAAAATACTTAGCTACATTTTAATATTTAGCAAGAATAGCATTTAGTTAGAACCACCCAGACCTTGAGACCCTTGTCCTATCTAAAAATTCCTCTTTGAGATTTTTCATTCCTCATTCTTGAGGGAATGGGGATGAGGATCATGCTTCTGTAACTAATTCCTGCTGAACATGGCCGGAGTACATCTTTGAGTTAGAGAAGTGAAATTCTCTGGCTGCCTGACTTATGAAAGTCCTTCGGTTCGCTAGGTACAGGGATTCCTGAGAACAGGAGTGCATAAAGAGTGCACTACTCTAATAGGAGATATGTGCCATAAGAAGCGAGACAGAAGCAGGGGAAAAATCAAGGAGACTGAGACCCCGCCACTCATAAACTCACTCTGGTGGGAATCTAATGAGCAAGATGGACCAGAGTGACAGCTTCTCTAAGAAAAAAGAGTTTTAAACCTCTAATAATTGATGCCAGCAAGGGAGAGAAGAAGAAAGCTGCTGTCATAGTTGAATCTTTTTTCCATATGATCCAGGACACCAAACCATGATAAAAATTCAGGAATTATTTATTGAGCCGCTAGGTCTATCCAGGACTTTGAAGAACAGGTATGATCTGGGCAGGAAGTGACTATGCAGAAAGGACAAGATCAATGGATGAAGCACAGCAATCCCAGAAGGAGAAAGGATACCAGATATGACAGTTAGTCAGTGTCCCATGGTTTCTCAAGCACAGTGATGCTTGCCATGCGGCAGAGTAAAGATCTATATCTCAACTTGGGGAAGGAAGACAGGGGGAGGAAGTCCTGACACGGACCTCTGCATCTACTCTCTTGTGACAGTACACCATAGAAAAGCCCCTGGCGATGGTAGGAAGCACTCCTGGGAAATATAAACTCTGTGTGTGTGTGTGTGTGTGTGTACGTGTGTGTGTGTACAAGCATCACACTCACATAGGAGGAAGGTAAGGCCAAAGGTGTCAGGCCATACTGTTCAGGCCCACACAGCACAAGGCCCTCTATGATCACACATCCTGTTAAACACCATCCCCTAGTTAGCCAGCTACACAGCTGCAGCTCTAACACTAAAGCTTTTCTGAAAATCAGGATACAGGGAGAAACCACCACTCACTCTCTTTGTTCCCCAAACCCACTGACCAGTAAGTGCTGGAACAAACCTTGAGATAAGCAGATCACCTGAGGTCTATATAACCCACAGTTTCCATCTTTCACAGACTTTGGCTCCTTTACCTCCTGTCCCCAGTTTGGAAACATTTGGAGCTCAAAACTGAAAGTGAAGCTCCAGTTCAGAGCTTAGATCCATGCAACCCTATGTTCACGGCAGCACAATTTAAAATAGCCAAGATATGGAAGCAACCTAAATGCTTGGATAAAGAAGTTATGGTTCATATATACAATGGAATATTACTCAGCTATTAAAAAAATGAAATCCTACCATTTGCATTGACATGAATGGACCTAGAGGTTATTATGCTGAGTGAAATAAGTCAGACAGAGAAAGATAAATACCATATGATTTCACTTATATGCAGAATCTAAGGAACAAAAAGAACAAACGAATCAAAACAGACGCACAAATATAGAGGAGAGATCTGGTGATTACCAGAGGGGAGGGGGATTGGGGAGCTGGGAGAAAAGAGTGAAAGGTTAAAGAGGAACATATTAGTAGTTGAAAGGTGGTCACAGGGATAGGGTGCATGGCATATGGAATATAGTCAGTAGTAACATAATGGCTATGTGTAGAGCCAGATGGATGATATAGTAATCAGGGGCCCATTTCGTAAACTATATAAATGTCTAACCAATGTACTGTATACTTGAAACTAATAATAAAAAAATTTAAATGATAGAAACCAAAAAAAATTTTTAAATAAAAAAAAGAAGTTACAAGAAACAGCTGCAGTACAGGTTGTTCAAATCAGAATGAAACAGGAGGGAAAAATAAAGAGAGTCATTGATGCCATGAGGGGCTGCTCACACAAGGCACTGCATGGCCTAATCTCTTCTCTTCTGCCACAGGCACCCACACTGGCACAGTCACCTCCTACTGCAGTTACAGTTACTGGCTCCTCTCAGCCGTCTGGCTTCTGGACTCCTAGAGAAGATAGGTCGAGAAGGCCACCCCAACGCTTGTCCCCCATGTCCCAGACAAGTGAGACTGTGAGAGGCAGAGGACAGGGCCAGGATGCCTGGTTTCTGTGTGGTGTCACCTCCCTGCATTTGTCTCACTTCCAGCTTACACCTTAGCAATGAGGTATTCTGTTCCTAAACTTCCATGGCTGCCTCTAGCTGTGATAAAACACTGGGGTGCTCTACCTCGCTGCTTCCACAGCAGAGCAAATGCCCAGGTCAGCCCATTCTGCTAGCAGTCAGCAAACTCCCCAAGCCATAGGGGCCTGTGGCCAGGCTGAGTGAAGGCCACTCCCCAAGGAGGGGACAAAGCTTAGAATCACCTTGTCTTTGTCACTTTGTGGATGTAAAGAGCAAGCTCTCCCACTTTAACCCACCCCACCCCCAGCTTTGGAGGAGAGACGGGGAGCCAATGGGCTGTTGCTCAGATTGGACTCTAATACAAGAAAATGCATGACTGTGCACCTGCCCAGAGTCAGTGATCTCAAAACCATCTTTGCAGATATATGCTCTTTCATATGAATGGAGAGAGAACCAATAAATTACTTTTAAAGATAATTTAAAAATGTTAACACATTTACTAAAAGCAATTCATTTCTCCATGTCATTTCCACCTTTCTTCCATACCATGTGGCCAGGAAGCCGAATCTTTTGGCTTCTGTTACTCAAAATACATGCCTGTGGTTGATTGTACATGCTTCATTTTCCAAGTCTAGTAAAGCTGACTTAAACAACATTTTTAATCATAGCAGACTTTTCTTTTTTTCTTGCACCAAACCAATCAGATAATCTTAGTTTTATTTAGTTTTCATTGCTCCTAGAAAATTTGTCCTCTGTTACCACATCTTTAATAAAATTTCTGAAAGCAAATCTGCTAATAGAACATCTCTTTATATCAATGAGACTCTTTGAAGACATGTGACATGTAATCTTTCCTCCTTATCCTTCAGAAGAAGGGAAGCAGTGTGAATCTTATTCAAGCAGTTTACAAAATGTGCTTCATTTTTTTCATAGTTTATGACTTTTTTAAGTATGTTGGGATAACATTGGTTAATACAATTATTTAATTTTCAGATGTACATTTTAATTTGACATCTGTATATTCTATTGTGTGTTTACCACCCAAAGTCCAGTTTCCTTCAGCTACCATATATTTGATCCCCTTTACCCACTTCACCTTCCCCTATCCCCTTATATTTGATGCCCTTTAACTGTCTACCTTCCACCTCCTCCCCCACCCTCTACCCTCTGCTAACTGCTAGTCTATAGTCTATGTCCATGAATCTCTGTTTGTTTGTCCTGTTCATTTGTTGCTTTTAGGTTTATATCCCACATATAAATGATATCATGTGATTTTCAATATTTTCTGTTTAGCTTAGTTCGCTTAGCATGATTATCTCGAGGTCCATCCAGGTTGTCGCAAATGGCGGTATTTCATCTCTTCTATTGCTGAGTGATATTCCATTGTATATATGTACCACAGCTTCTTTAGTCAATCATCTATCGTAGAACACTTTGGTTGCTTCCAAGTCCTGGCCACTGTGCATAATGCTGCTATGAACATCAGTGTGCAAATATCTTTTTGGATATGGGTTTTCAAGACTTTGGGGTAAATACCCAGTAGAGGGATTGCTGTATCATATGGTAGATAAATTCTTAGTTTTTTGAGGAACCTCCATACTGTTTTCCATAGTGGCTGTACCAATTTGCAGTCCCACCAACAGTGTATGAGGGTTCTTTTTTCTCTGCATCCTCTCCAGCATTTGTTATTACTTGTTCTGTTGATTATAGCTATTCTAACAGGTATGAAATGGTATCTCATTGTGGTTTTGATTTGCATTTCCCTAGTAGGTAGCAATGTTGAGCATCTTTTCAAATATTTGTTGACCATTTGTATGTCCTCTAGGGAGATGTGTCTGTTCAGGTCCTCTGCCCATTTTTTGATTGGATCATTTGTTGTTTGTTGTTATTGAGTTGTATGAGTTTTTTGTATATTTTGGATATTAGGCATTTATCGGAGGCATTGCTTACAAATATATTTTCCCATTCAGATGGATGTCTCTTTACCTTGTTGACGATTTCTTTTGGTGAGCAGAAGCTTTTTAGTTTGATGTAGTCCCATTCATTTATTTTAGCTTTTACTTCCCTTGCCTTTGAGGTCAAATTCATAAAATCCTCTTTAAGTCCAAGGTCCTTGAGTTTAGTTCCTATGTTTTCTTCTATGCATTTTATTGTTTCAGGTCTTATATTCAGGTCCTTAATCCATTTTGAATTAATTTTGGTGTGCGGTGATAGACAACAGTCTAGTTTCATTCTTTTGCAGGTGGCTTTCCAGTTTTCCCAGCACTATTTATGGAAGAGGCTTTCCTTTCTCCACTGTATGGTTTTGACATTTTTTGTCAAATATTATTTGCCATATAAATATGGGTTTACCTCTGGATTCTTGATTTTGTTTCATTGATCTGTGTGTCTGTTTTGCTGCCAATACCATGCCCTTTTGACTACTGTCGCTTTGTAGTATAACTTGAAGTCAGGCAGAGTGATGCCTCCAGCCTTGTTCTTTTTTCTCAGGATGACTTTGGCAATTCGGGGTCTTTTATGCTTCCATACAAATGTGATGGTTTTTTGTTCCATTTCTTTAAAAAATGCCGATGAGATTTTGATGGAGATTGCATTAAATCTGTATAATGCTTCAGATGATATGGTCATTTTAACTATGTTGATTCTTCCAGTCCAAGAACATGGAATCACTTTCCATTTAATTTTATCTTCTTTAATTTCTTTTAATAGGATCTTGTAGTTTTCATTATATAGGTCCTTCACATGTTTCGTTAGATTTATACCTAAGCATTTTATTCTTTTTGTTGCAATTACAAAAGGAATTATTTTTTCCACTTCTTATTCTGATACTTCATTATTAGAGTATTGGAACGCTATGGATTTTTGAACATTGATTTTGTATCCAAAGACTTTATTGTATTTGCTTATTGTTTGTAGTAGTGTTCTTGTGGACTCTTTAGGGTTTTCTATATAGAGAATCATGTCTTCTGCAAATAGTGACAGTTCGACTTCTTTGTTTCCTATTTGGATGCTTTTTATATCTTTCTCTTGTCTGATTGCACTCGCTAGGACCTCCAATGTTATACTGAATAACAGTGGCGATAGTGGACAGCCTAGCCTTCTTCCTGATCTTAGAGGGAAGGTTTTTAGTTTTTCACCATTAAGTATAATGTTGGCTGAGGGTTTGTCATAGATGGCCTTTATTATATTGAGATATTTTCCTTCTATACCGATTTTGTTAAGTGTTTTGATCATAAATGGATACTGTATCTTGTCGAAGGCTTCTTTTGCATCTATTGATATGATCACATGATTCTTATTTTTTTATTAGTTTATGTAGTGTATCACATTAATCGATTTGTGTACGTTGAACTATCTCTGTGCCTCTGGGATGAATCCCACTTGATCGTGGTGTATACTCTTTTTAATATGTTGCTGTATTTGGTTTGCTAGTATCTTATTTAGGATTTTTGCATCTGTGTTCATGAGAGATATTGGTCTGTAGTTTTCTTTTATGTGTTATCTTTACTGGATTTTGGTATCAGAGTAATACTGGACTCATAAAATGAGTTGGGAAGGATTGCCTCCTCTTCGATTTTTTGGAAGAGTTTGTGGAGAATAGGTATTAAATCTTTGATGTTTGGTAGAATTCACTGGTGAAGCCATCGGGCCCTGGACTTTTTGGTAGGTTTTTGATTATTGTTTTAATTTCTATACTGCTGATCGGTCTATGTAGATTTTACAGTTCTTCTTGATTCAGTCTAAGAAGGTTGTATTTTTCTAAGTACTGGTCCATTTCTTCTAGGTTATTAAATTTGGTGTTGTATACTTTTTCGTAGTATTCTTGTATGATCCTTTGTATTTCTGCGTTGTCAGTCATAATTTCCCCTCTTTCATCCCTGATTTTGTTTATTTGTGTCCTTTCTCTTTTTTCTTTAGTGAGTCTAGCCAGGGGTCTGTCAATTTTATTAACCTTCTCAAAGAACCAGCTCTTTGTTGCATTTCTTTTTTCTTTTTTTGTTTTCAATTTCTTTTATTTCTACTCTAATTTTGATTATTCATTTCTTTCAACTAACTTTAGGCTTCATTTGTTCTTCCTTTTCTAGTTTTTGAAGATGAAGCATTAGGTTGTTTATTTGGGTTTGTTCTTGTTTTTTGAGATAGACCTGTACTGATGTGAACTTTCCTCTATGATCGCTTTTGCCGTGTCTAAAAGATTTGATATGTTGTGCTATCATTACTATTCATTTCTCTGTATCTCCTGATCTCTCTTTTTATTTCTTTTCTGACCCAGTAATTCTTCAGTATCATGTTGTTTAATCTCCGTGTTTTTGTGGTTCGTCCTGCTTTCTTTTTGCAGTCGATCTCTACTTTCAAAGCATTATGATCAGAGAATATGGTTGGTGTGCTTTCATCCCTCTTACATTTGTTGAGACTATCTCTGTGTCCCAGTATGTAGTCAATTCTTGAGAATGTTCCATGTGCACTAGAGAAGAATGTATAAGCAGCTGTTTTAGGATGGAAGGCTCTGTAAATGTCAATTATGTCTGGTTTGTCTAATGTGTCATTTAAGGTTGTTATTTTCTTATTGATTTTCTGTTTGGATGATCTGTCCATATCTGACAGTGGGGTATTTAGGTCCCCTACTATGATAGTGTTTTGTTCTGTTTCTCCCTTTATTTCTGTTAGTAATAAATTGCAATGTTTAACATAATAATGTTTTAAAGATTTAGCTCTTAACGTTAAATAAGAAGTTAGATTATTTGCTACTGTGAGAATATCATCACCATTGGAATTTATCTTATATTCAGCTATTAATTATACATTTGGTGAATATTTTTGACATGCAGTGCTGCTTTCAATATCTAGAAATGTTTCGTGTAAACACACCTAACTTACATAAAGCCCCTTATATGATTTGCCAAACAACATTTAGAATGCTGTGTAGTCGGAACTATACATTCGTGTTCTGTTTCTCAGGCCAGGGATTGTGGAACTCCCCGCAGGCCACTAAACTTACAAGGTGAAAATGGTACATTTTCCTGCACTGTCAAATTTATTCAAAAATTTGGGGAAACAGCATTTTTATACTAAACATCAATGTATTTTGCAATAAATATAATGAAGTTTTAAAACAGAAATTTTTAAGTCAGGCAATGTCCTGCTTCCTTATTTTGGTATTATTCTTAAATCCACTCCTCTTCCTCCTTTGCTGAAAATGAAGCACTTTCATATGCACTATGTTAATGGAGAGAAAAAGCACAGTACTGTAGGGAAGCCTATATTAGCCAACATATTTTGCAGTGTTTTCAGTTTTACAGTTTATATTCCAGCACTCAAAACTCAGGGTCAAGTTTTGACAAAAGAAGTATTTAGTCATACTAAATACTGAGATAATATTTATATCTTAGATTGGTCAAAGTAAATCACACTGATTTCTAATGATCTAAAAATAAGTTAAGATGTCCTAATGAACATGCACCTACATTTGATAGAAATTAAATGTAACTTTTGTGTTCAGATTTTGGTTTACATAGACTATCATATGTCAAGAATTTTTATATAAAAGGATCATTTCTACTCACCGTGCATTACAACCAACTGATGTGATTAATATGGATGGTAAAAATTATCCAAAATATGGATATGACAGTATTATGTGACACATGCAGTGTGGAAAAAATATTGTGAAACACATCTGTTTACATTAGTTTTAAAAAAGATGTGGTCTCATAGGTAAGTCGTATGTTACTAACTTAGCCCTAAATGTTCTTTTAACTACTGCTTTAATATCTCTGCAAAATATACTTAAGATACATTTTATAGTAACAGGAGCCTTTTAAATTTAAGTTGATTTGTCCCCTGTGTTCTTGATTTTTCAATACTTCAACTCAGTCAAAATTTTATAGACAGGCCTGAAATTTTTTTGAGTACTTGTTTCTTTAGTAGTTTGAAGATAAAAAGCCACTTTTTAAGTACTAAATGTCATTATATGTCTTTAAAGTTTCCTGTGCTTCAGATGTGAAATAATTTAGTCATCTTTTCTCTGTATGTAAGTTGTGTAATTTGTTACTTTCAAATACCAGTACTTCAATATAGTTAGGTTTTTTTGTTTTTTGGTTATGTGTAAAAATGGAGAGAAACAGTGATGCGAACCAATATTTTGCTTCAGAGCACATTTCCTAAACATAAATTTATCTTCCTAATTATGTTTACTTAAGCAAATATTCAATTTTATTTGCATTACTTGAGAATGTATTTATTTTAAGATGAAAGCAATCCAGATGTATATCTAAATATTAGGCAGAATTCAATCAATAATTTAAAAATTTGCATGGATAATACATAAAATGATTAATTCAAATACAAATACATGAGAATTGACAGTCTAGTACAGTGATAATTTTGTATTTTTCAGAAAAAAATGAAAGGAAATTCCTCTTACTTTTTTCTTTTTATTATTATGCCAGCTTTTGATATTTCATTGTTATTGAGATACATTTTTAGAATAAAATTTTGTTCTCCCAGAAGAAAATAAAGTGCATAAAGTTAATTTATGGTGGAAATCTCATTAAAAGTCAATATAGAAAGATGTTCTTATCCTAGTATTTAAAAATACATATGGGATTATTTCTTTTGTCCTGACCACAATGCAACATTGTTAGTTGTATACTTACTGGATTTCATCTATGTTTTTGTGACTTCCAAATGAAAATAATTCCAGGAAAGCATCATATTAAAGCTATTTAAAAATTGTTGACACATCTCCAGAAGTAACTTTATATAAATAGATTAAAGATTTAAATGCAAAACAAATAAAAGTTCTAGAAGAAAATAGAGCCAGATACTTAAATTTTCTTAGAGAAGTGTTGGGAAAGGCCTGTCTAAGCACAAGACAATCAGAAACCATAAAAGAAAAGACGTAAAATGTAAAATTGTTATATGTCAAAACAACAACCCATCATAAAATAAAATTAAAAGACAAATGAAGATAAACACATGCAATATACAAGTGAAACTTTTAATAAGTAAAGATCTCTTATCAATCAATAATACAAAGGTGAATGCCATAAGAGTCAAAGGGACAAAGGAGTTTTATGTCCTTAATGGTCCTAATAGTTGAGACTCAATTCATGGAGGATTTTCTTCAAGGATGGCTTCTGAAACACAGAGCCTAGACTTTCATCTACGAAGTCTTAGCTGCTCTTCCACAAGAGGCAGAAAGGAAAAATTAACCTTATAATTCTTTAACTATTCTTAGAAAATAGAAAGCATAAACTAGTATCTCCATAGAGTAACCTGCCACATTAGTATGTATTGCTTCTATAATCAAAATATCAGAATATATTTTGATACACACAAAACAACAAAACAAGTGAAAGAGAAGCAAGGGCTTGAGCCCTTGGGCATCATGCAGTGACCTGGTTCCTTTCCAGGACCCTAACAGTATTGCAGTGACTGCACCCTAGCAGTCAAGTTCTGCTGGGAAAGTCTCTCCACCCAGCAACTTGACACCAGTGTAAATTCTTGCTCACTAACCTCAACTGGCCCCTTAACTCTGCTCAGCAATCTTACCCTATTTCTTTGGTTAATTCATGTTTCAATACCCCCCAAACCCTTTTCACTTTTCTCAAATCCCTAATCCTGCTAGTTCCCCCATTGTCACTCTGAGTAGATGACCTTACTTCTTATTTCACAGAGTAGATATCATATGGGCATTCTTTCAAACATTTCCTGCTATGAAATATACAATTCTGTCCCCATCCTCACTTCCTTTTGAACCGTTAAAATATAGGAGATAGTTGCCCCTTCTCTGTTGAATGGGTATTATCTCATTCAGTAAATAGGTGTTGAATGAATCAATCAGGAAGTTACTCTGACCTGGGAGTACAGTGAAATTTTTCTCTGCAGTCTTCATGGTTCTACTGAGTTTTCAATTACTCTGTGTTTGTTCCAGTAAATCTGAGAAGACTGGGGCACTACCCAACTTAAACTAGACTGTGAGCTCCTTCAAGGCAGGGACGGCATTTGATTTATCTTGGTATCTTCCTCAGCTCTGCACTGTGCTCAGTAAGTGTGTTTGTTCAAACAGGATGCATGAAAGAATGAAGGATTACCATGTGACCTATCTTTGGCTGCTCTTGCTAATTTCATATGGCTTGAGAAGCTTTGTTACATTGGAATGAAGTCTCAGAAGAAAAATCCTTCATTCATTCTCATTTCAACAAAGAGCACATGAGTGATTAGAATTCAGAGGCTACCAGCTGGAGCAAGATGATTTCTCTGTTTCATTTTAGGAACACATACACACACACACACACACACACACACACACACATTACACACACATCACACCACACAACAATGCTAAAGAGGAAAATGATTGAAAATGGGATGTTGAGAAAGTGAGGCAGAAAAAATAGACTGAAAGGTTAGGATGTGGGCCTTGAGAAGCAGGAGATGAGAAGTGAGAAGGGCCTTACTCATCTGTTGCAAGGAAAACGATCATATGCTCACTATTCCTCCAACACACATTGTACTTTCTGAAAAACATGCCTCTGCTGCCTCTAGGATGGAGGCAGACTATAAGTAAATATTTTATTAATTGGAAAGAAAAATACAACTACCATAGTTGAAAACATGTAAAAAAGCTAGTGAGAAAGCCAGAAATACAGCTGGTCAGCAAGTATACAAAAATATATTCTTATACATAAAATTAAAATAAGATTCCATTTTTTGACTAAACAGATGGTAAAAATGAAAAAGAATTATTACCATTTGTAAGTAAGGATTTGACAAAACTGTTATGCATTCATCTTGGGGATATTAGTGATAAATCTTCCCTTTCTAGAAAGCAGTTTGACATTGACAAAAGCCTTAACGTTTTACATACACTTCAATCTCATTCATAAGAGAAATGGAAATTAAAACTATAAGGAGATACCATTTTTACTTTGTCGAGCAAATATTAAAAAAAAAAAGTGTGTATGCTATATTGGGTTGGTGGGGAAATGAACACTCATACACTGTTGATGAAATATAAATTGGTAGAACTTCTTTGGAGGGCAATTTGCAATATTGATCCATAATTTAAACCAAAGCACTTTGACCCAGAATCAGTAGGAATTTATCCTACAGATATACTTTTCCTTCCTTGCTAAGACATCCATATAAGGATATTTATTACAGCATTGTTTTTAGTAGCAAAAGATTGGAAAGAAAAGTCCTTCAGCTGAGGAGTGGTTGAATACAGTTTGATACATACAAATAATGCAGTCATTGAGAAAAATGAGGCTTCACCTCTAACCTAGGCTTGTAGATTCCCAAGAGAGCCAATTTGTGGACTTCTGGCCTGACCCCTAGTTTCTTTTTCTGACTTTCTTCCCAAATGTGAAAGACTGTATTTAATATTGTACATCTTATACAAATAACTTTATTTACATTAACATATATATAGGTATCCATAGAATGTTGGGTAGATTTTTTTTTGTATCACCTTTTTGAAAATGCAAAATTATGACCACTTGCAATTAACTGTGATAGCAAGAGGGAGGAGATAATCTCATAGTTCTTTTTATTTTATTTTCTCATGCTAAAATATAACATAAAATGTACCCTTTGAACCATTTTTAAGTGCACAGTGGCATTAAGCACATTCACATTGTGCAAACAACACCACTATCCATCTTCAGAACTTTTTCATTATCCCACACTCAAACTCTATAATCATTAAACAATTCTCCATTCCTCCTCTCCCCAACCCATGGTAACTTTTGTTTTACTTTCTGTCCTATGAATTTGACAACTCTAGGTACTTCATGTGAATAAAATCATGTAATATTTGTCCTTTTGTATCTGGTTTATTTCACTTAGCATAATGTCTTAAAGGTTCATTATTTAATTTTTGATATGGAAAATAAAAGAAAAATAAGACATGGAAATTTTCCAAGGCATTTTGAGTGAAAAAAAGCAAAACCATGTGTGTAAATACATATATATGTATATATACATATGTGTATATATTGTATATATTATATATATTTTGCTATCATTTATGTGAAGAACAAAGAGAGACTTGGAAGGTATGAGAGAAGAGAGAAACTTATTTTTCATTGCATATCCTTTTATATAATTTGAATTTTCATCATCCTGTGTATGTATGTATGTACGTATGTATGTGTTTTCCATTAAAGATTTTTTTTCAATGCCTATACTCTTTGATCTAGCATTTTGACTTCTAAGAATTTATAATAAGGAAATAATTGGACAAATGCTTAAAGATATACGAAGCTAATTTTTGAAGTATTGTATGTAATGTTGAAAATTAGTAAACCGTAATAATGTTTGGCAATAGGACACTGATAAAATAAATAATGATATGTCCATAAAATGAAATGCTATACAGCCTTCATAAATGACAGTATAAATTTATATATTTACTGACATGAAAAAAAGTCACGATGCATTGTAAACTGAAGAAAGCAAGTTATGAAACAGTAAGCCTAACATGATCCTGCTTTTATACACATACATTTGTATGTCTATATACAAAGGGGAAAATCTATGAGAATGCACACCAGAATATTAACAGTGGTAGTAAACAAAGGTAGTAAAAGTTTGGTTTAAATTTTTACTTTTAAGGTATCTATAATTTCTAATTTTGCTCAGACAATCTGCATTATTTGTGTACGCATATGCATATGTGTGCATGTTTGTGCATAAATACATGATCATAACTAAAAAATTTAAAAAATCCTAAGCACTGGATTCACACCAAAATGTTAATGGTGATGGTTGTCTTTGTGAGGCGAGACTGGGAGAGGGGGGCAAGTTTATTCATTTTACTTCTTGTGTCTTTCAAATTTTCTATAATGAATATGTATTATTTTATAATATTAAAAAAAAAGGTTGAAGAGTAGCATCGAGGGCCAGCTTTCACTGTTTACTTTCTTTATTCTTGTATTGTTTGAATTTGTTGCAGCAAACACATATTAACTTGTAATGAAAAACAAACATTAAAAATGTGTTTTATCCAGACTTCGCATGAGCCACAAATAAATATGTTAAACTTCTGCTGTTTTTAGATTAAATTAATACTTAAGCAACACAGCTTAAGCCATAGTGACTAATTCACTCCACAAAGACTTCCCTCTGGCTTTCTTCTGCCTTAAGTCATTATTCTACTCTCTACTTCCTTTCATCATTAAACTTCTTCCTTAGGTGGATTGCTTTACTATTTTCATTGCTGCCCAATGCCTTTTTATGTCTCAATTTCTTTTTATCAATGTATTTATTTTACTGAAATTGTTTTTATTCAAATATTATCTTATAATTATGAAATTTATTTTACCCCCTGTACATTGCAAGATCAGTTGACGTAATCATATACCTTCTTTAAAGATATTTCTCCAATTATTTGAAGAGGGCAAATCTTCTACTGATTCCCTTAGTCTCTGAAACTTCTTCCCTTTCCTTACAATGTAGAAATGTAGGTCTTTCCACAAAGACCTGGTGTCAGCTTTCTTTTCTCTCTTTACGAAAATAATACAGTTCTTTTATTTTGTATAGATCCTCATTTTCTTCAATTTTATATTTACATATAAAGTAAATTATGAAAAACTCTGCTAAAATATTTGGCCATTATCTCAAACTCAGATGTATAACAATGGCCTCATGATTTTTTCTGGCATTTTCCTTACAATAGTATATGTTCTCCTTCCCATGTGCTTTGAAGAAATTAACACCTATCCATTATCTAGACTTTAAAACTAGAATCAGTTACATCAACTTCTCCTCTTATGAGCTTTATATGCCATCAATGACCTACATTCCATTCACTCTATTGCCATACATTTCCTTGCCATGTCAATTTCTGCTTTCTCCAATCCTACCCTGCTAAGGAATTGGGAATAGCTCCATTCAGGCCTGAGGTCAATTTTAATTAAAATAGGCAAAAAGATCAGATACAAGAGCTGGTGCATTTTAAAAGTAGTTGTGTTTTGTTGCCATAAGCTAAGAATATAATGTGTCTAAAAATTGATCTACTCCCC
Organism: Pteropus medius; assembly: GCF_902729225.1. Taxonomy (NCBI): domain Eukaryota; kingdom Metazoa; phylum Chordata; class Mammalia; order Chiroptera; family Pteropodidae; genus Pteropus; species Pteropus medius. The sequence continues at coordinate 630,506 of NW_024340851.1, forward strand.
AGAAAACTGTGGCTTTCATTAATTTCCGTGAATTAGTACAAACTGTATTTATAGAGTTTATGCTTCTATTTGCTAGATATAAATGTAGTTTTATACATGACCATTTAACAATGTTTTAAAACTCTTTCCAGTTCTTTCAACTCTCTCTCCATGATGAAGAAAGGAATAGCTTGACTCTTTATTTCTAGTTGTTGGCATTCTAATTCAATAGATACCCTACATCTATTTAACACACTAAATTTAAAAATTACCTTTTTTTGTCACTACTTTTCAGAGCTTAATCATTTCTTACGTAGACTATAATAATATGCACATTTTTAAATTTTATATCTTAATCCAAATTTAACATGGCTAGCTATATTATTTTTTGAAAATTATGGCCATGCTCCTCCTCTGATTCACACCACTACTTAGATTCTTAATATAATATTTAAATATTTGATATAATACCTAAAAAGGCTTTACAATTTTGCTCAAATCTGAATTTTAAATTATACATATTAGGTATGCATTATTTCCTTTAGTTGCAAAATTAAGTAGGGTGACTATACCATGTAATTGATTATAAAAACTGGGTACCTACTGAGAAAAACAGGAGATGGAACATAGAAATAAAAAGCACAAATCAAATCTATCCCAGGCACACTGAGATGTATGGTCAACCTGACACATAATGTTTATCTGGCCTTGTAATTTTCCACTTGTGTACAACAGATCCTTTCTCCCTTGGAGTGATCCTCCTTGTAAAACTATTTATACTTTAAATTCTACCTTAAATGTAACATTTCTTATATTTTTTCATTCTCCAAACATTAAATACATTATTTAAGTTTTTTAGGTTGAAAATGACAGAAACTCAACTCGGATTAACTTATTGGGAAGTCTCCAGGTGAACTAAGCCTCAAGCATGAATAGATTGAGTTGTGGGCTCCACCTCACTAAACTCCTGCCACTCTCCCTTTAACCGTAGCTAGATCTTTTATATAGCAAGTGGAGTAAGGACATGGCTTCAGGAGGTAACAGATTATGTTATCAAAGATGGAAATTCAGGAGGAACTACAAGGAAGAAATGTTACTGATTTGGCTTAAGCCTTCTGTATATTTCTTGGCAGATTATGGTCACTTGGAGGCCTATGTCATATTTCTACCATTACATCCGGAAGGACAGGAGTCCACTATAATTGGCTCCCACCATAACCACAATCAAGGAAGCCTTTATCAGAAAATAGAAACAAGATTTTAGAAAAAGTGAAAAGGGTCGCTAGAGCAAATAATTATTTGGTAGTAAAAAATAGATCTTTATGTTTGAATACATGTGTTTGAATCTTTATGATTTGTCAGCTATCTCTCTAAGCTTTATTTTCATTTTCTATAAATCCATTGGAAAATACTAAATAATTTTTTTAACAACTCAGAGTTTTAAGCGATTTGTTATTATTGATATCAATATCATCACTTATTTTCTCTTGATGTGTCATCGATCATATTGTGCTTTTTCTTTTTAAATAAAAATATACCTATAAAAATGTATTTAAAAAAAACTTTCATTTTTAAATAAAAGAAGTTATCCACACAAAACCTGCACAGAAATGTTATAGCAACTTTATTCATAATTACTAAAACTTGGAAGCAACCACAATTTTCTTCAATAGATGAATGGATAAATAAACTATGGTACATCCAGACAACAGAATATTAATCAGTGCTAAAATGAAATGAGTTATCAAGTTATGAAAAGATATGAAGGAAGCTTAAATGCATGTTACTAAGTGAAAGAAACCAATGTGAATAGGCTATGTACTGTATGATTCCAACTATCTGACATTCTGGAAAAGATAAAACCATGGGGACAGTAAAAGTATCAGTGGTTGTCAGAGTTTAGGAGGAGAGAGAGATGAATTGGCAGAGCATAGATGATTTTTAAGGCAGTGAAACTATTCTGTATAATAATTTAATTGAGGATATGTGTCATTATACCTTTGTAAAATCCTGTAGAATATATGAACCATAATGTAAAGTCATGACTTTTGTTAATAGTAATGTATTCAATATCAGTTCACCAATTTAAACAAATGTACCACACTAATGCAAGATGGTAATAGAGGAATCCGTGTGGGGGTGAGGTTTGAACAAGTAGTATATGGAACTTCCTCTACTTACTGCTCAATTTGGCTGTAAACTTAAAACAACTTCAAAAATAGTCTATTCACACAGACAACAGTTTAGTGATTACCAGAGTGGGGAGGTAGATAAGGGTAAAGGAAGTCAAATATACGGTGACGGAAAGAGATTTGACTTTAGGTGGTGAACACACAATGCAATATACAGATGATATATTATTGAATTGTACACTTGAAATCTATATAATTTTATTAACTAATGTTACCCCAATAAATTTAATTAACCCCCCAAAAATAGTCTATTAATTTTTTTAAATGGTAAATTATCATGAATGAAGAAAACCATGGAGAAGTTCCCAAATGGCAGAGATGACCTTCCCTCCCAGCTCTGTGGACCTCCAGGTGCAACACCTGTGTCCAAATGTCCTCCACAGTCATTTCTTTACAGCTGTGGTGTGCAATGTCTTTTGCAATTTGATGAACTGCCTCCCCTCAATTTCAGCAGATTTGTACCAAGGCAAAGATGGAAATACCTCAGAATAAGCGAAAGTGATAGAGTTAACCAAGCATTTCCTGACATTAAATAAGTACAAATATATGAAATAAATAATTATGACATTAATATTTTTTATAAGCAGACTACTGTGGGCCTATGACTGATGGGAGTGTAAGGAGGAAATGGGGAAGTGAATGGGGGTTAGGGAGTGGTGGTGGAAAGGGGAAAATTTCAGAAGTGCTTGAAAATAAAGGAAAGGGGTGTGATAGAAAAGCCATGTGTAAAGGGGGGACACCTTAAGACAATTTCTAACATAAATGACCAGAGAGGAGTAACTGTGAAATTATCATTAAATTCTACACCAGGATGGAACATGGTCACAAATCTGAATGGAGATTAATGCCTGTTTGTTTTCAATATAAAGATATTTTCAGGTTAAACTTCGTGGCTCATTTGCTGAGAAGTCTGTGCCTAAGGGATGCCCCACACAAGTAGTGGGATTGGAAACTAAGTGATGAACCTCTTAATTGCTTAAGAAGATGGATTCTGCCCACTGGGCCCTTACTTCAATGAGTGCCCACACCAAATGTGAACAATACTTCCTTGTTTTTGTTTTTGTTTCGTTTCATTTTGGTGCTGCCTCAACCAGACAAATTATTAACTTAGCTGCTTATTTATGGGTGATCATTTTAATCTTTATAATAAAGTTGCATTTTCCCCTAATATAGTCTACAAATCCAATTGCTAAATAATTTACAAGTAAATAAATGGGCTTAAATTACAAAAAGATTGATCCTGAATCATTGGTCAAGGGAAGCTATAAAATATTAGCTGATGTTGACTTTCTATTGTTATGGAAAAATTTATGTGATTCTTGTCCAGAGTCTGGAGTTGGGCCAAACTGGCATAGAACAAATCTCCCAAGCTTTTCTTCCAGATGAGGGAGGAAGAGAATTCTATGATTATGACTTGGAGATAGCTGGAATGCTTCTTTCAACTTAGTTCTCCTAGTATGACTCATGGTTTCAGCAACGTGAAGAGAAGGGCTGGAAGGGAAACAGAAATCCCCACAGGGCAGAGGGTCACTTTTGGCCTAGCAAACATGAAAGCAAAGATTGCACAGGAATGAAATAGTATTTGTCTTAGCCGATAAACTGAAAGTTCACTCATCTCAAATAAAATCCATAGTTGTTTCCAGCTCTTTATATTTTAATTAAAAGTAAAACTTAAAAAAAAGGCTTTTTCTTAATAGTTTCATTTGAATTCTTTTCTTAAATTGATGGATTGGGTTTATATTTAGACTTTTCCCAAGCACTTCTGCATTTGTAAAATGCGGAGTTAATATGCCTCATAATATTGTTGGACAAATCAGGTAATATGGGTGTTATGGGCTAAAATGTGTTTCATAATTTATATGTTGCAGCCCTAACTCCCAGTACCTCAGAATGACTATATTTGGAGATAGGACCTTTAAAGAGGTGATTAAGTTAAAATGAGGTTGTTATAGTAGAACCTAATTAAGTTTAACTGGTGTCCTTATTAGAAGAGAAAATTTGGACACACAGAGAGACACCAAGGATGTGTGTACACAGAGAAAAGACCATGTGAGAACACAGTGAAAAGACGGTGGTCTACAATCGAAGGAGAGAGGTCTTAGAAGAGACACCCCTGATCTCCTAGAAGAAACTTTGATCTCAAACTTCTAGCCTCCTTAATTGTGAAATAATAAAGTTGTGTTGTTTACGCCACCCAGTCTGTGATATTTTGTTATGTTAGCCCTAACAAACTAATACAACTTGTGAAACATTTAGCATGATGCCTATCCCATAAGTACTCAATGGTCGTTTCCAGTTTAATTAGAGCTTTTAAGATAGGACACTATGCTTGCCAGCCGGGCTCCTTGATGTGAAATGCAAATCTTGTTAAAATCTAAAAGTTTTTTGAAATCCAATAATGGTTTTACTTACTGAACAGAAGGCATGATTTTAAATGCTAATCTAGAAAGAATTGACTTGGTATAGTAGACTAGCAGAAACATAGTTTATAAAACCAATTCTTTTTTCCCTTCTTACAAATATTGTTTCCCAACAATACTATTTTGCCTTATAATTGTCTATCACAACTAAATTTTTTCTCATTGTGGAAAATTTGGAAAATAAAAAAAAATAATGAAATAATAAAAAATAATTGATGATGGAAATATCCAGAGACAACTACATTAACATTTTGGTTTATTTGCTTCCACGCATATATGCTTCTTTTTACATTTGATTTTGTATTGTAAGCATTTCCCTGTGTTATACAAATGTTATGTATAAAAGATTCCATCACATGGATGTACCACAGTTTATTTAACTTCCCCAATCTCAAGCATTTTGTTTATTTGTTTATTATAAATAGGCTGTGATGAACGTCTTTGTGGAAAAAAAATCCCTGTCTTTTTATTTTTTTCTGATTACAAAGTAATATATGTTTATTGTAAAGTATTTAAATATTACAGAAATGTATATTTGGAAACAATATATCTGGAAGCAAATAAAGTTATTCTTTATTATGAAAAATACCAAACATAAAGAAAATTAGGAAAAATAGTATCATGAATTACCATATACTCATCACCTGGATTTTTTTTTTTACTTTTTATTCACTTTTAAAAATTTACATGAGGTAAAATTCACTCTTTTTCATGTATTCCAAGAGCTTAGACAAATGCATAGTCATGGAACCACCACCACAGTCAGGCGACATTCTGTTATTTCCTCGCCCCGCCCAATTTTCTCATTCTTCTCTTTTATAGTCAGCCTTTTCCAGGATAAATGAAAGCACCAGAGCCAGGACTAGAGCGAGGCGAGTGATGTGCATGTGGCAAAAAATGTAAGGAGGTCCCTATTCTCAGGTTCTGATCTTGCATTTGTTTGACCCTGAATGCCAACCTTGGGTCATCCTACTCCTAGCCCTTGGAATCAGACAGTATATAGCATTTTGAGAGTGGCTTCTTTAACTTAACATAATGCCTTAGAAAATCATCTATGCTATTACATTTAATAATCGTTTGTTCCCTTTTATTGCTGAGCATTATTCTATTGTACCCCACTTTTTTCTTAACCATTTATTTTAAATTTTATGAGTTTGAAGTTGTCTTCTCCTCCTGTCCTTCTCTAAAACATTCCAGTTATTATCACATCATATTTATAACACTCTTTTCATTGAAAATATGTTCATGGAACACTGACCATGTTTCATATGTAAAAATGAACCCAAAGTAAATTGAAAATATACATACAGAGTTTCAGTTAAGATGATGTCAAAGCAATTGGATGACTAGTTATCTCAGGCACTTCAAGTGTTCAATGCATATCATTATCTGGCCAAGTCTATTCTAAAATAAATCCAAGTAGTTACTTGGCATTGTGGCAAACAAAAAAGTTGACTAAATTTTGTATTTTCAAGTAGTTTTGTTGATGTCCTCTAGGGTAATTAGCTTCAGGTGTTTCATTTTTATTATTTTTATTTTTTAATTACAGTTGACATTGAATATTATTTTATATTAGTTTCAGATGTATAGCACAGCAGTTATACATTTATATAATTTACAAAGTGATTCCCCCGAATAGTCTAGTACCTACCTGGCACTATACCTCAAAGGTGAAAGTATCAATAAAGCCAGATATTAAAGCAAGATGTTCAATAGCACTGCTTCTTGTCAACATTTTCCTAGAAGTCCCAGTCAATGAGAAAGAGAAAGAAAAATGCATAAATATCATAAAGGAAGAGACAAAACTATCATGGTTTGCAGGCAATATGAGTTTCTTCTAGAAAATCTAAGAGAATATATATAGTTAAAAAGTTTTGTCTTATTATTGTTTTTTAAAGTTATCACAAAAATTTAATTCACCTTGTTCAACCATTTACATCCACATCCAAATCTTGTTCCATGTGTAGCTTATATAGATTGATAAGTGGTCAGGGTTGTATGGTTCGGATCAAACTCAAGAGAAAATGAAAGACAGTATCTGTTAAATATACATATAATGCCCTAGCATTGTTTATTTCTTGTTGTGTATTCTGTTTTCCTGGCATACTTTCCCCCATCCTTTTATTTTTTAATCTTTTGATTGAGTATACATACAGAAAAGTGCACATATCATAAACCAGATGAAATTTCATAAATCAAACACACTCAAGTCATGAGCAGCTAATCAGCAAACTCAAAACTCCCTTGTGTCCCTTTCAGTCACTACTTACCCCTTGCCCTCTAAATAATTAAAACAAATTTAACAACAGATTTAATGTGCTGCCTATAAGTTGAATTATTATAAACAAAATCATATTCTAATCCAACTTGCTATAAAGCAAATAACCTTTTGTAATGCAAGCAATCATTTGTTATTTGTAATCATCTGAATTTTGATATATATTTGGTTTTGTTAAAGCAGAGCATATTTTAAATTATATTCCACAACCAAACTAGTATTACTTTTGAATTATTTGATAGCTTGAATTATCTACGACACTGTTCACCTTCATTAGTGAAAGTAACTAAATTATCTGTGTATATATAATGTATTGTCCTTTATGTAGAATGATAACATGCCTAATAGAGAAATGTGGTTCATGGTTCTTTGTATGATCAATCATTATTTTAGTAGCATGTATATATGAACATTATTCTTCAATTTGTAACTGTACGTAGAATCTGCTGGAATTTGTAGATTTGTGTCATCATCTTACAACTAGGCCAACATCTTTGTTCAAACTTGCCTTGCTTCAAACTTTTCTTAAAATGTTTATTTTGCCCTCTCTTTCAGTTGCCTTAATTCCAGTCTTTGATCATGAGCTATTTGGGTACCTTAATGTCATTGGGGCATTATGCATGTCCTAGGGTTGATCTCTTGTTCAACTGTAAAATAAATTTAAAAAAAAATTATTTGCAATGAGAAATAAAACTACCGTTGTGAGTAGACAACAGAAACGGCATTTCTCAAAACTTATTGTACATTTTTAGATTCATCTGGGGTGCTTGATAAAATTTTCTAACTTCTCCTTTATTTGCATTACATTTTTGTATCATATGAAGTTTCATCTGCTATATGATTTAGTAAATCTCATAGCATCTTTGTTGCAAGTTTTAGGGAACTAGACTGAGTTTTTGTCATGGCCCTTCCTTTTCCGTGTCTACCCTACCATTTCCCAGACTCTCATGTTTCATCCACCCAACCCCTATCACTGTGGCTCACCCAAGCCTGCCATCTTCTGGTAGTGTTCATTGCATTATTCCTTTTAGCTTTCATTTCTGAATGAAAGTCAAATTCCTTGTTTCCATTTTCCAGGACCATAGAAGCCTGGCTAATTCATAATAAGGTGTAACTGGGTGGTAATTGCTTCATAAGATAACTCTCCAACTCTCATTTTGCCAAGGCTTTCCAAACTTTTACCCAAGCAATGCTTTAAATGGTAGTAGTGTTCATGTACTTGGTAGGTTCAATGCATAATGGAAATCTGAGCAAGAAGGCCACTTAGCTCACTTTGAAGCCATTTGGAGATCCTTATCAATTCTTTCTATACATATAGCTGTCTTTGTATATGACCCAGTGGCTAAATGATTCAATAAAAATTCCTTGCAGGCTTCCAGGGGATTTTCCATACAAACAGCCTGTCTTAGCTCATGCTTTGGACTTTCCTAAAATCTCTTAAAGGTTTGCAAACTCCAAACAAAGAGCATCTGGCCTTGGAGTGTCCGTACCTCTTGCTGAGCCACTCCAACTGCAGCAGTAGTGGCAGCCAGCCTTGGTTCACAGCTTAGCCTCTCCCAGGCGCCTCCAAGCCCAGCAAGGGTGGAAGACACCTGCAGATCGCTTTGTAGTTCATGCCAGGTGGCCCTGGGCAGGGCACTGGCAGTGGCTGAACTTGGCCTGTGGTGAGGCCCATCCCAGGGTGTCCCGGGGCCAATATGTCCAGTGGCTGGCTTTGGACCTCTACAGAGCACCACGAGGCTGCCTCCACAGACGACGCACTGGGCAGATGCCAGAGCTCTCCGAAAGCGAGTCCTGTTATGTATTGTCAGCCCCTGCACAACAATTCCTCCAATGTAGCACCGCCAGTCTTCACAAATCAGCCCGAAGGTCAGTCTCTCCCACTGATGTGCCAACAGCAACCAAGTCTCAACTAGAATAGGACACACACAATTCATACAAGGGACACACCCATAGCACTGGGCTCAGGTAACCAGGGAAGACTGCGCCACTGGGCCCTGCAGGATACCTACTACATAAAGCCACTCTACTAAGACCGGGAGACTTAGGAGCTCTACCTAATACATAGAAACAAACACAGAGAGACAGCCAAAATGGAGTGACAAAGAAACATGTCCCAAATGAAAGAGCAGAACAAAGCTCCAGAAAAAGAATTAAACAAAATGGAGATAAGCAATCTACCAGATGCAGAGTTCAAAACACTGGTTATAAGGATGCTCAGTGATTTCAGTGAAAATTTCAGCAAAGAGATAAGAAACATGAAAATGGCGATATAAAACATAAAAAAGAACTAGTCAGAAATGAAGAATACAATAACTGAAATAATAAATACATTAGAGGGAATCAACAGTATATTATATGAAGCAGAGGTTCGAATCAGCAATTTAGAAGATAACAGAAAACACCCAATCAGAACCGCTAAAAGAAAAAATGAATTAAAAAAAAAAAGATAATTTAGGGAGCCTCTAGGACAACATTAGGCATAGCAATACTCACATCATAGAGTTACCAGAAGGAGAAGAGGGAGAGGAAGAAACTGAAAACCTATTTGAAGAAATAATGACTGAAAATTTCCCTTTCTTGGCAAAGAAAATAGACATACAAGCCCAGGAAGTGTAGAGAGTCCAAAGCAAGATGAAGCCAAAGAGGCCCACATCAAGACACTTTATAATTAAAATGCCAAAGGTTAAAACAAAGAGAGAATCTTAATAGCAGCAAGAGAAAAGCAATTAGTTACCTACAAGGGTGCGATCATAAGACTGCCAGCTGATTTCTCAACAGAAACTTTGCAGGCCAGAAGGGACTGGCATGAAATATTCTAAATGATGAAAACAAATACCTACAGCCAAGATTATTCTGCCCAGAAAAAGCTATCATTTAGAATCAAAGAACAGCAAAACAGCCTCCCAGACGTGGAAAAGCTAAGGGAGTTCATTGCTACCAAACCAGTATCATAAGAAATGCTAAAGGGATTTCTTAAAGAAGAAGAAAAAGAAAAAATGATCAAAAATATAAATAATAAATAAAATGACAATAAGTACATATCTATCAACAATTACTTTAAATGTAAATGGATTAAATGCTCCAATCAAAAGACATAGAGTGGCTGAATGGATAAGAAAACAAGACCCTTACATATGCTGCCTACAAGAGACTCTAGATCAAAAGACACACACAGACTGAAACCAAAGAGATGGAAAAAGTTACTTTATGAAAATGGAAACAATAACAAGAGACAAAGAAGGACCAGTAATTCCACTTCTGGGTATTTATCCAAAGAAACCCAAAACAATACTTCAAAGGGACATGTGCATCCCTATGTTAATTGCAGTACTATTTACAATAGGCAAGATGTGGAGGCATCCTGGGTGTTCATCAATGGAGGACTGAATAAATAATAGGTGATACATATATACAATGGAATATTACTCAGCCATAAAAAAAGAACAAAATTTTGCCATCTGCAACAACATGGATGGACCTAGAGGATATTGTGCTGAGTGAAACAAGTCAGACAGAGAAAGACAAATGTCATATGATTTCACTTATATATGGAATCTAAAAAGCAAAATAAATGAACAAACAAAACAGAAACAGACTCACAGATACAGAGAACAAATTGACTAGACGGCAGATGGGTTGGGGATGTGTGAAAAAGGGGAAGGTATTAAGAAGTACAAGTTAGAAGTTACAAAATAGTTATGGGAATGTAAAGTATAGCATAAAGAATATAGTAAATAATACTGTAATAGCTATGTATGGTGTCTTGGGTACTAGATTTATCGGGGTGATCACTTTATAAGTTATGTAAATGTTCAATTACTATTTCGTACTTCTGAAATTAATATGATATTATGCCAACTGTAATTGAAAAATAAAACAAATTATTTTAAAAATATTAAGCTTCATAAATATAGTTTAAGACCTTTTTTGTTTTCTCATTTTATAGATGAAAACTATGCTTCAGAGGCTTAGTAATTTATCCAAGATAACACAGATTGTTTTTATTGTAGCCAAATGAGTATTAAAATCTAGCTTTTGTAAATTATGCTATAACATTTTATGCTATAACAGTGAATTATGTATATAACCCCCCCAAAAAAAATTCCTTGCATACTATTGATCTTATTGTTAGTAATCCTCGCTGTCATTTTCCTATGTGGTTTAAAGTGACTGCTTATGAAACCAGTATGTGATGACCAGAAAAGAGGCAGGAAGAAGTCTCAGTGCCATGGAGAATGTGAAACACATCACCACCTCTGTGATTTCTACCATGGTTTCATGGTATCTGGATTCTCCAGCTAATTTACAGCCCAAAGAGGTGCCAGTTTTCTTGATTTCCTTTTCCATTGGTCACTGGTGACATGCAGGTAGTAGAATTTAGTGATGGCTTTGGCTTTTGAGTAAATGAATATCTTGGGCTTTTCTGATATAGCTTATGAATGATCTTGTTTCCCCCAGACCAATTTTTTCTTTAATTAATTAATTAATTAATTATTATAGGCAATACATTAACGTGTTTCAAAAATAAAAACAAAATAACAAGGCCTAAATTTTGAATGCTCATACCCACTCTGGTCTTCATCCATCCCATTCTTTTCACTCTCATAGGTAACCATTTTATTTGTTTCTTATATATTCTTTAAGTGTTTCTTTATGCAGATATAAGCAGAAATAAATATATTCTCATTTCCCCCTTTGTTACACAAAAGGTAGCATATTATTATACACTATTCTGCATCTTGCTTTCTTTGCCCATGTACATCTAGAAGATATATCGGTGCTTACAGAGCTCCTTCTTCATTCTTCCTTACAACTTCACGTAGTACAGTATTCAGTTATGTTGATGTAGGAAGGAAAAAGCCAGAGGAGAGCATGAACTTTCACTTTTAGGGTCACAATATGGAAATATCTCACGTCAATTGTCCATAACATGGACACTCGATCACTTCAAGCTGCAAGGGAGACAGTAAAATGTAGTCTCTTTATAGATAGCCATCTGCCTGACTAAAACTTAGTGTTCTATTATAGTCACAAGCTGCATAATGACATTTCAGTCAACAAGAGACTGCATATATGACAGTGGTCTCATAAGGTTATAATGGAGCTGAAAAATTCCTATCGTCTAGTGACATTGTAGCCATTGTAATACTGGAGTGCAACACATTACTCACATGTTTGTGGTGATGCTGGTGTAAACAGTGTGTTGTCAGTCTTATAAAAGTGTAACAAGCACAGTTATATACGGTACATAATACTTGATAATAAATAACTGTTACTGGTTTATGAATTTACTATACTATACTTTTATCATTATATTAGTATACTCTTTCTAGTTATTTAAAAAAGTTTACTGTAAAACAGTATGTCATGTTATGCCAGCAGCCTTATACATCTCACACTTACGCATCTCTTGATTGTATCATTTTCTCTTGTGCTTGACTTAATTTCGTATTGTTTTTGTGCAGAAACATTGTGAACAGGCTTGTAGCCTAGAACAATAGGATATATCATATAGCCAAGCTGTATAGTAGGCTATACTGCCTAGGTTTGTGTAAGTGCACAATGATGTTCGCACAATGATGAAATTGCCTAACGCCACTTTTCTCAGAACTTATCCTGGCCGTTAAACTGAGTGTGTGGTTAAACTTTGCTACAATGATGGTCTGATGCTAAGGACCTCAATGTAGAAGGTATCGGCGCATTGTAATGTAAAAAAAGGGCATAAATTTTTCCCTCCAGTAATTTGCAATAGGAGACTGGTGAAAAGATATCTAGGGTTCATGTAGGCTTTACCTTCTTGCCTTCAGAATTTTGGTGTTTTTCTTTTTTTTTTTCCTCAGAATCACATTTACTGTTTGTTAAAGCGCTCTCTCTCTCTCTCTTTCTCTCTCTCTCTCTCTCTTTCTCTTTCTCATCACATTTATCTTTTTTTTGTTTGTTTGTTCTTTTCTCATTGCTTTATTCACATATCCTTGGAGATATTAATCAATTTCTGAGGCAAATCTTGGGAATTGTGAACACCAGAGGGTGAAAATCATGGGAGCCATCTTAGAATTCTTCCCAAGGTTCCTTGGGAACAGACTCTGAATTTGAGATTTGTGTGTAGGTGGATTATTGGGAGTTGCTTTTGATAACAACACTTGTAAAGGAGTGAGGAAATCAATATTGGACAGAGAGGGAGAAGTTGCAATAGAAGCCTTAGCCAATCCCATAGACAGTTCTGAACCTGAGATGGTCCTTCGTAAATGTCCTGGAATGAAGCAAGGAAGCCAAACCTTTGTGACCTGCTTTGAGCAACCATTGCATGTGGGTTGCCCCCAGGGAACAGGGTATCTCCTTAGGTAATGCAGTCCCCTTCAACGCAAGGCAATTTCTGGGGAGAGACTCAGCTGTCAGCTGTCAATAACCAATATTCCCAGCAGCTAGAGATGAGTGCATCAGTTCTAAAGGGAGGATATATGTGACATGCCATATTGTCACTATACTTGATTAACAAGAATATTTCTTTAATCCATACATATATTTCCTAAGCACTGTGAATAAAATTCAGTTGAACTTATAACAATAAAAGTACTATAAAGGTTCAAGATTGTATTGGCAGGTGGCTTAATGAGGGGGAGTTACTCAGAAAAAAAATTGTAGTATTGATCTATAATGTCAAGTGTGGGTGAGAGGGATAGAGTTGGGTGGCTCAGAGCTCTTTCACACCTTTTAATAGCATCCAAGCTAAGACATTAAAGTCCCAAGTCAGAGATATAGTCCAGTAAAATAGAATAAAAGCAGAAGCAGGATGAACTTTAATAGAAAAAAATCTAAAATACTGTCTCTAAGTTTAGAAATTATTTCTATAAATGAAGGAGAGGGAAATCATGTCTAAATAGCAGTTCATGTGAAAAATATCTGAGAGGTTTAATTTACCACAAAGTTTAGTTCTATGACATGACTGAGGAGAATGATAATGCAACCTTAAGCTGAATTAATAGAAGTCTAGGTCACTGTAAATAACAGTTCAACTGTACCCTGTGCTAACCAGATCTCATCTTTTCCCAGTCCAAGGTACAATATTTTATAACACATATATAGAAAAGTGCACGAATCATACATATACAGCTCATTGAATTTTAACAAGTGAACACACCCATATAACTGCTAGGGTGACCAATTGTTCCAGTTTCCCAGGACTGTCCTGGTTTTAGCACTGAAAGTCTTGCATCCTGGAAAACCCCTTGGTCCTGGGCAAGCCAGACAATTGGTTACCCTAATCCATCCAGATCAAGAAATAGAACATTACCAGCACATGGAAGTCCTCATATGAATTGTCAGTCACTACCCACTCTTTCTCCCCAAAGGAAATGACTATCTTGACTTCTAACACCATAGATTATTTTGAGATATTGTATTTTATTTGATATGGCACTACAAACTTAAGGGCAGAAGTTACAACCTCAGGGCTCATGGGCTGATTCTACCTGCTGGACATGTTCTGTTTGAGTCATGCAATACTGGTCTGTAGAAATTTTTCTTTTTTTTTCACTTTATTTATTTGGGGGACAATTTTATGAGTTTTAACACATGTGTAGATTCATGCAACCCTTACCACATTCAGGATACAGAATACTTCCACAAAAATCTTCCTTATGCATCTCCTTTATAGTCATGCATCGCTCCCACTCCTAGTCCCTGGCACCCAATGATCTAATCTCCATCTAGTTTTGCTTTTTCCAGAATGTCATACATTTGGAATCTGATACAATATGTGGCTCTTGGAATGTGCCTTCTTTCAACATGATGCCCTTGAAATCAATACAAATTGTTGCTTGTATCAATGGTTCATTCCTTTGTATTGCTGACCAGTATTCCATTGTATGGATGTGCCTCAGTTTGTTTATCCATTCAAGAACATCCAGATTGTTTATAGTTTTTGGCAATTATGAATAGAGCCCCTATAAACATGCATGTACAGGTTTTTGTGTGAACATAAATCTTCATTTCTCTAGGGTAAATACCTAGGAGCAGGATTGCTGGGTCATATTTTAAGCGTAGGTTTAATTTTATAAGAAATTGCCAAGCTGTTTTCCAGATTGGCTGTACCATTTTGCATTTCCACAAGCAATGTAGGAAAGTTCTAGTTACCCTGCACTTTTGCCAATACTTGGAATTACTATTTTTATATTTATTTTAGCCATTTTAATAAGTATGATGTTCTATCTCATTGTGGTTTTAATTCGCATTTTCCTAATGGTAAATGATGTTGAACATTTTACCGTGTGCTTATTTATCGTATGTATATTCTCTTTAGAAAAGTGTCTGAGTCCTTTGCCCATTAAAAAATATTGAAATTGTTTCCTTACCACTGAGTTTCGAGAGGTCTTTATGTATTCTAGATACAAGTTCTTTGTCAGATATATGATGTGCAGCTATTTTCTCCCAATCTGTAGCTTGTTTATTCATTCCATCAACAGTGGCTTTCACAGAGAAAAGGTTTTTAATTTTAATGAAGATTAATTTATCAATTTTTTTCCTTTTTTGGATCATGCTTTTGGTGTCATGTCTAATAATTCTTTGCCTAGTCTCAGATCACAGATTTTCTCCTGTGTTTTCTTCTAAAAGATTTTTGTTTGTTTTGTTTTAGGTAGATAGAAATCTACATGTAGATTTTCAGTTAACTCTTTAAGAGAAGGGTAAGAAAAGGATAAAAAAGAGGAATTAGGCAGAGAAAGAAGTCAAATTGTTATGCAGATATAGCAAAATTTCACTCAATTTGGCGAAGGACTCAATACTGCCTTTGTGTAAACAAAATGGCAGACCTTTATATCCTGGCCTTGCTCAGTCACCAGATACAGGCTGACCCAGGAAATGTGTGGCTTCAGATGAGGCAGCTCCTTGCAGTTAAGGTCCATTCTGAAGGAGCTGACAGTTAGAGGCTGTCTGCTAATCCATTTCCCACAACTGGGTAACAAGTAATTACTTAAAGGGAGATCCAGGAGAAACATTTCTGTTTTTATCAGAGACACAGAAGGATGACATGTGTTCTGTGTGACTCTAGAGGGCAGACCTAAAATCAGTGGCAGGAGTGGTGGGTTTAAAAGAGTAGATTTTAGTAGACCTTAAAAAATTTTAAGGCTTTCCTAAGCATATACAAAAGTAGATAAAATAGAGATAAAATAGTGTAATGAACCCCATACACCCATCACCCTGCTTCAACAATGATAGGCACATGACCAATCTTGTTCCATGTACACCTCTACCAACTCTCTCTTATTCCTTACATTATTATCTTACATTATTCTGAAGCAAATCCCAGATATCATATGATTTCCCCTAAATATTTCACTATCTCTGTTTGCTTAAGAGGTCTAGAGGCAGTGGCATGTTCAGTGGCAATGAGTATACCAACAACCCATATCTTGATTTTTAAATACCATTCCTCACTTAAAAAAACTAGGACTTCTTGGGGGAAATGAGAGTTCAAGACTAGGGCAGACAAAGTACAAGATATGTAAAAAGTAAGTAAGTGCTTAAAAAATGATGGAAATGTCAAACGGACCCATGAGGGTCAAATTTAGAGTAATTTGAGCATTAAAGTAATGATAGTAGTGGTTTGTAATTAGTGGAATAAAGATCCATAAGTATATACTAATAATAAATAAATAAATAAGAAAATAAAGGAAGTAAGGAAGTAAGGGACTCTTTTTTCATGGTAGTAGGCCAACTTGTGATTGTAGAAGGAATGATGGAGTCAGAAAATCATTTTCCAGGTATCATAGCAATATTAAATTCAGGCAAGAATCATTAATGGATGATAAAACTAGTAAGGAACAAGATGTTTACACAGACTCAAAATATTTTCCCACAAATTGTTTATTGGTTACAATAAGGAGGAAAGAATAACCTATGACAGTCAAAGTTGTTAGACACTTCCTTTACCAAATGATCAAAGTTAACATCACTAATAATAGTATTAGCCAACATCACATGTCTCTTAATATGATTGCATTGAAAACACAATGTTACTTACACAGCATCCCCACCAAAAATGCATAGCCTGAATTGAATCATGAGAAAACATCAGACAAACTCACATTGAGGGAAAGTCTACAAAATAAATGGTCTGTACTATTAAAAAAAAAAAGTAAATGACATGAAAGACAAAGAAAGGCTGAGGAACTGTTCCAGATAAAAGATTTTAGGAAAACAAAAATATAGTATATCATCCTGGATTGGAACTGAGACCAAAATATTTGCTATAAAGGAAGTTATTAAGAAAAATTTGGAAAATTTGAATAAGGTTTATATATTGGACAATAGCATTGTATTGAGGTTAAATTTCCTAATTTTCATAATTGTATAATTGTATTGTGGTTATGTAAGTGAATGTCTTGGTTCTTCAGAACCAAGTCACTGAAGTATTTATGAGTAAAGGAGTATGGTATTAAAGTATTTTATATATATGTGTATTTATATATACATATATATGAAGAAGGAGAGAGAGAATACAATAAAAAAATTTTATCAGAATGTGGATAAAAAGTATATAGGAGTTCTTTGTACTATTTTTGCAACTTTTCCCTAAATTTGAAAATATTTCCAAAAAAAAGTTAAAAACATTTCAGTATGTATGGTAAGTTCTCTTTAAAAATAATAACAATGATACCATTATCATATCTAGAATTTTTTGTCAAATACCCTAAGACCATCAAATATCCAATCGGTGTTCAAATTTTCTAGATTGTCCCATAAGTGTGTGTGTGTGTGTGTGTGTGTGTGTGTGTGTGTGTGTGTGTGTGTATTTATAGTTATCCGGAATTAGGATCCTAACAGGGACCACACATTGTACTTGTTTGATATGCCTCATGTTTCTTTTAATCTATAGATTCTCCCATCCTCTTTATTCTCTTGCAAATTATTTTGCTGATTACATCCCAGATTGTAGTTCAATACATAGATGTCCTAATAATTACATCTGTCCAGTAACATAACTGTGTCCTTTAATGTAGAAAGTGATCCATTACTGAATATTCAAAAAGAAGCTAGATGCTTTAAAAGGCATTTTTATAGTATAGAAGTAGGAGTTTGGACCTGTGGGACCTTCGAGGTTGCTACCAACTATGAAATTTTTATTATATGAAAATATCAGCACAGGCAAGACATGGGTAGAAGTCTAGGCAGTAGCCACAGCTGCTGAACTATTTTCATCTCTTCAGGGGCTAAGGAATGCGTGTTGTATAATATCATCAGGTCTAGGTCTCAGCAAAATTAGGACCCAGGCTAAGTGTGTGTGGTGGTTTTAATATATGTCCATAAATTCCTCTATATTTCTCCTTTCAAGAAGTGAAACCCAATTCCCCTTCCCCCAAGTGTGGTTACTTCTAACGAATAGAATATGGCTGAAATGATGGTGTATGACTTTTGAGACTAGGTCATAAAAGGCATTGTGGTTTCCCTCTTGTCTTTTCTATCGAATCATTTGTTCTGGGGGAAGCTAGCTGCCATGTCATGAGAATATTCAACCAGCCTTGTGGAGAGGCCTATGTAGTGAGAAACTGAGGTCTCTTGTCACCAACCATGTGAGTGCACCATCTTGGAAGTGGATCCTCCAGTTCCAGTTAAGTTTTCAGATAACTGCAATCTCTTGAATGACCCTGAGCTAGAACCACCTAGCTAGCTTCTTGAATTTATGACCCACAGAAACTGAGATTATATATATGCATTTTTTTCCCTCGGGGGAAAAATAGCCCCAAACATGAGTTTCCTTTTCCTCTTAAATCTTAGCTTCATAATGCTTCACTGCCCTTGTTAGTTCCTTAATACCTCAAATAGAAGCTTAAAAAATTTTGTCCAGCTTTTCTATTTCTCAATGGGATGATTAGTTGCAATTACATAGTCCAAGATTACCTCATTAGCAGAGATGAAACTCCCCAAAATGAACTTTTAAAAATGTAAACTTGCGCATACTACTTTTGCTTAAATCCCTCCAATAGTGTAGAAAAATGTTGTCAGCTGCAAGCAACAATATACACTACCTCCCCGCTGCCCAATCCATGGTTTCACTTTCCATGGTTTCAGTTGCCTGTGGCCAACCATGGTCTGAAAATATTAAATGGAAATTCCAGAAGTAGACAATTTATAAGTTGTAAATTGTGCATCATTCTGAGTATCATGATGAAATCTCATACTGTCCCGCTCCATCCCACCTAAGACATGTAATCATCCATTTGTCCAGTGCATCCATGCTGTATACACTCCTTGCCCATAATTCATTTAATAGCTGTCTCAGTTATCAGATTGACTGTCATGGAGTCACAATGCTTATGTTCAAGAATTAATGATGCTGGCAATTCGAGTATGCCAAAGAGAAGCTGTAAAGTGTTTCCTTTAAGTGAAAAGGTGAAAATTCTCAACTTAGTAAAAAAGATAAAATTTTGTATGCTAAGGTTATTAAGATCTATGGTAATAATGAAGCTTCTATCTGTGAAATTGTGAGGAAGGAAAAAGAAATTCATGCTAGTTTGTTGAGAGAGAAAAAGAGAGGGAGAGATCACATTCACATAACTTTCATTATAGTATCTTGTTATAGTTGTTCTGTTTTATTATTAGTTATTGTTAATCTCTTACTGTGCTTAATTTGTAAATTGAACTTTATCATAGGCATGTATATGTATAGTTTAGTACTATTTACAATTTCAGGTACCCACTAGGGGTCTTGGAACATACCCCCCGTGGATAAAGGGGGACTACTCTACTCAATGAAATGTGGTTTAAATTATAGGGTTTGTTAATCTCAATGACAAGAAATTGGGTAGTAGAGCAGTGCCATGGTTGGTTAATTCAGTAGGTAATTGGTGTCACCAAGGATTTGGGCTTGTTCTATAGCTCTGCTTTGTCATTCTCAACATGTTGGTGATTATTTACACTTTTGGTGGCGAAATCATTGCTGGAACTCTGTATTAGTTATCTACTGCTGAACAACAACAACAACGAAAAACCTAAAAAAAATAGTGCTTTAAAACAACAAACATTTATTATCTCACAATTTCTGTGGGTCAGGAATTCGGGAATAGCTAAGATGGGTAATTCTGGTTCAAGGTCTCTCATGAGATCACAATCATGATGTTGGCCAGGGCTGCAGGCATCTGAAGGCTTGAGCGGGCCTGGAGGATCCATTTCCAAGATGGCTCATTCACATGGTTACTGGCAGGAGGCCTCAGTTCTTCCTTTTCTGGCCGTTCCTTACTATGTGGGCTTCTCCATCAGGTTGTTTGAGTATCCTTGTGATATGGTAGCTGGCTTCCTTGAGCGAATGACTTAAGAGAGAGAGCAAGGAAGAATCCACAGTGCTTTTAATACTTAGTCTTAGAAGTCATGCATAGTCATTTCTACCACATTCTATTAATCAGAAGTAAGTCAGTAAGTATAGCCCACACTGAAGGGGAGGGAATTAGGCTCCACCTTTCAAAAGTATGAGTATCAAACAATTTGTGGACATATTTTAAAACCACCACAAATAGCAAACATAATGTTCTTATAGGCCAGCATCCCAAGCAAGAAGGTCCAGAGTAAGGGCAAAAAATCCAAAAAACCTGACTCCTCTAGCTGCTCTCTCTTTTATCAGAGAGCAAATTCTTTCTCAGAAAGTGTCAATGGACTTCTCCTTATATATCATTGGCCTACATTGAGTCAATGCCCATTTCCAGACTGATTCATGATGAGGGAAGTCCGATTACCATGCTTAATTTAAGTCAATTATGATTCTTTCCTTGGGGCTATGACATAAGCCTGCTTTCTTTGAGTACTTGTCACTGGCCCAATAATCAGATCAGGTTTCTGTGTAGCAAGAAAGGTGGTGGCTAGAGAGTAGCTTTTGGGTAGGTAACAATGACGACAACAAATGGTTTCTCGTTGCTCTTAGGTTAAAAATCACCTCTTTATCATGCTTATAAGGCCCCAAGGATCTGGTCCTTGCTTACCTTCCCTCCTCAGTATAATTTTAGACCTCTCTTCCTCCCACTCTATTTCCCAGCAAGACTGGACTTTTTGTGTTGTCTCAGACTCCTTCCATCCGTAGGATCTTTGCATCTCTGATGCTATTTCAGATCTGTAGTAGATAAAGCTTCCTGATCTTTATGAGCTTTAATCTTCTCATCTGTAAAATAGATAATAATGCCTACTTCAAAAAAACTTGTGAGGAGTGAGTCATGTATGTTCAGCCCCTAGCAGTGTCTGGCATACAGTAAGTGCTCAACAATCAGGAAGTATTAAGTTCAGGCTGTGAGATTGTATGCTTGTTTTGCTTTCCCCACTGATGCCTTTGCTTGCTAGTCTTTTTGATCCCGAAAGAATTGCTTCCCACTACCATAATAACTTAGATGTAATGAAATAAGTGCTAACTATATGCGGAGATGATCATGGGGAGGCCAAGAGGCCCATTTGGGACTCAAACGTAGCGTGGACTCATTCGGAAGTAATTCCAGGGAGGCTTCCCAAATACACATTGACAGGATTGAAATAAAGTGTTTGTCTTATAACTTTAAACTTGTGTCTCATTATCACACACACACACACACACACACACACACACACACTTACTTGTATCTAAATACCAATGCACTATGAATTAATATTTCCTACATCGTACCTGGAACTTGAGTGTGCCATTTGTAAGAAATTTTTGTTTTTGATTTAAATTACTTCATTCCAGTCAACTCTGTAAGCCTGTTAGATACCCCACACCTAGTTCCTAACAATGGTGACTGTATTGTAGTAAAGTGTATAGACTCTCCATCTCGACTGCCTAGGTTTGAATCCACTACTTATAAGAGCTGGAGACCTAAGCAAGTCACTAAATCTCTCTGTGCATTAGTTACTTTATTTATAAAATGAGAATGACAGTACCTACTTCAGAGTTTTGTGAGCATTAGTTAATACATGAAAAATGTTGTATGTGTTTACCATTAGCATTGTGTCGTAACCAGAACAATTGCATTTTTTTTTATCATAAAAAAGGTGTTGGGGGAGGGACCTAGGCCTTTCTCGACTTCCAGGTCTCCATTATTAAGGCCACTTAGCAGCCTTACGTAGAATTCCATTTTGAGGAGCCAGGAAACCAGAGAATCTTCTTAACAGTTCTAGTGCCATTTGCATCGAGCCTGGTAGGGCTGCCGGGGAGTACTTGGGGTGGGGGCGGGGTGGAGCTTTTCCTCAGGCTGTCGTTGATTTGCATGAGCTGCAGCTAATTGGGCGTGGTGGCGGGGACCCAGGCAGCAACCTTGGGACCCACTCTCCCCTCGTCGCTCCGCAGCGCCACCTGCCTGCCTTCTCCTCCACCAGCCGGCCCAGCGGCGCCGCCTCCCGCTCCCGCCCTAAGTCACGAAGGTTCCCAGCGGCTCGCTGCGTGCGGGACGTGACAAACGTTAGCCGCACGTCCCACCAGTAAACTCACAGACGGACAGCGCCTCGGAGCAATGGCAGCGCGCCGGAGCCTTTGGGCTGCGTCCAATAGCGGCTGCTGTGCGCGGTGCTCTGGGTGTGGCGGCCGGGAAGGGGCAGGGCTGGGGGCGAGGCTGGGGAGCGAGACGGCGGGTTTCAGTGGCTATAGTCATTTCACACGCGTTCCACTTCTGTCTCTGCCGCTGACTGATCCCCTGCTGCTCGCAGCTGCTGTATTGCTAGGATGTCGCTTTCTAACAAACTGACTCTGGACAAGCTGGACGTGAAGGGGAAGCGGGTCGTTATGAGGTAATTCTGCCTATTTTCCCGCGCACCCCTGGGGCTCTGCCTCAGCTTCTCCGGCCCGGGCCGCCTTGCTTCCCTGCCTGTCCAAAGTTGCTTTTAGTGCTCGGCTCGTCCCTGTGGATCCTAGTCGTGCTGGGCTAGGCTGCCTACCATTGTGACCGAGGCTTTGCCCAGGTTTAACGATTTCTAACCATATTTTCCCCAGCACAGGAAGACAGCCGTAGTTGCCCTTTCGGGATGGCTCCACCGAGGAAAGGCTCAGGTTGCTGGGACACATTTTGCCAGCTTTCTCTTTTCTGCCATGCAGTTCCGTCGCCTCTAGCTCTTAGTTGGCGTGGCGGGACCTAAGGCTTAGCCTGCAAATCCCTAGGCCCCAAGGTAGGGACCTTGAAAGGTCATTTGGTTAGTTTCCCTGCCCTGCCCCCAACCCCCGCCCTAGACCATCACAGGCAAAGGATAAACCGCCCACATTTTAAAGGCCCCTGCAGAAAAGGAAATCTTTTTCAGTGATTTAAATGTTCAGGAGAAGAACTCCCCCTACCCAAAGCATTGGGGGTAGGAGAGTGAAATGGGGCGGGGTGTACTGAAGGCTGCCCTGCAGAGCTTACGTAACAGGCCTCTACTGCCCTACCAAGTCGTTGGACCCCAGGCGTGGCGGGGTGGGGGAGGGTTGCATCAGGGTTGTGACACATTCTGGGTAGAGCAGGGTGTGGCTACTCTTGGTGTTCTCTAAACTCACCCCCAAGGGTGGCTAGAGAAACAGGATGTTAGAAGCGGGAAGGATTTCCCATGCGCTTTGTGGTCTCTTACTCTGCCCATGTGGATCCCCAGTCACTTAACCAACATGGCTTCTCCCTTATCTGCCCAAATTACCAGTATGGTGTATAGAACTTTTACATTTATTCTTTTTGTAACGTGGTACATTTGTGCATGCCAGGAGCAAAGTGCAGAAGGACAGGTATTTAACTGCTGCACTTTAATTGTTATATACCTTGAGAGTATCCAAGGGTGGTGCTTTCCGTAAGGGCTTGCTTTGATAGTCTTGTGTAGTCTTGTCCTTTTTGGGAAGTGAGTGATTGATGGGCAGGCATGTGAATGGTGTGATTCAGCCCCTTTCCCAATTTGGGCTGGTTCAAGTGAGGGCATCTTTTGGATTTTAACAGACACATAAGGCGGTAAGGAATCTCCCTTTACCCTAGGCTTAAGCATATGAAGGCACTATGATTTAGAGAATAGTGTGAGTACCCTAAAAATTCATGTAGTTCCCCTTTCCCTCTTAATTTCAGTCTAGCCACTATTAATTTGCAAGTGACCTGTGCCTTGCTATGGGAATAGTCAGAAGAGCTCAATAACATCTGGCCATGAGAAATATCTGGTGTCTCATTTTTCCTAAATTATTTAGGCCTTTCCATTCTAGACAAAGTAGGAATTACAGCCATCCCAGTGTTAGACAAGGGCCCTCTCTACCCATCAGATGATGTTAAGGAAAGGGCATAGACCCTATGAAAAACAGGTCAGGTGGACATTGGCATGCAGCCAGATCTTGGGTTTTGATTATTTCCTCCCATCTGCTCTATGCTCAATGCTGACCTTTCCAGATGCATGCACCATCTGAAAGTCAGTGGATGGGGCATCAACACTGGTCATCTTCCTACAATTGCAGTTTGAGGCTTTATCTCCTCTCTCCTGGGTAACTGGCTTGAGGAATTAACTGGGCAGGTTGGGAGTGAGACTAGAGGAGGTACTTACCTTTTCTCTCTCTGGACCTAATGAAATATCTTTCTGCCCAAGAGCGCAAAGTTTCATTCAACACAGATTAACCCTGAGCCTTGAAATGGTTGGCTAGTCCTGTTTTGCTGATGGAAAATGACCTGTCCAAGGTCACTAAACTACCAAGTTGGTGGCAGAGCCAGGTCTAGAAGTCCATCTCCTTGGCTACTACCCACCAGATCTTCTGAATACTTGGACACAGTGAACAAAGACAGGTTAAAATAGACCTTTTGTCTGCTGAAGGTTGCAATTAATAATTTCCCAACCCTGTAGTCGGGATAAATTCTATTTATTTGGCTTGAGAACAGGAAGTTACTTTATTCCCTGATTATTAACATATCTTTTGAACAGAGAGTCACATGGTAGCACTACTTTTTGGAAAGCCTAGGCAGCCATTTTTGTCAGCTCAAATTTCTTTTTGTCTCAATGCTGTTATGTGGTGATTGCTGGCAGTGTTTCCAAGTTAGGGCCTCCTGAGTAGTGGCTGCTTCACTTGTCTCCTTTTTTTGTCCTGCAGAAGAGAGCTTTGATGTTTGTTGAGTCTTCTGGCCCCTGCTTTAATTGCCATGGGAAATCGATTTGTTGAGGGGACTTTTGATAGCCAGAAACCTCTGACTGAATAATTACCATGTTCCACATCCGTTTTTTGGGACACCAGTTAACTTACCTTTGAATAAACTTTCTGCTTATTTTTGCAATGTCATTTCCTTTCTTCTTCTCATTGGTTGCCAGTCATACTGCTTTGCTTTTTCTCTAACCTGTTGTTACTTGTTAAGCCACAGCCTGATGTAGTGGAAAAAGAAATGGAGAGGAAAAACAGCAGATTTAAAAGAAGGCTCTAACACAGCCGTAATACCCCAATTTTCCAGTCAAGGGCGGTAAAGCAAGGGTGGACCTGGTTCCTTTGAGAGCTTTTAATGGAACTGGACCTGGACTCCTGAGATTTTAGGTGATAGAGACTTGATATTCCAACTGAGCAATATTTTTAACACTTTATTTTGAAATAATTATGGATTCATAGGAGGTTGCAAAGATAGTAGAGAGGCCTTTGTTCACCCAATTTACCCATTGTATACATCTTAATAATTATAATACAATATCAAAAGTAGGAAGTCGACTTTAGAATAAAGCATATAGTTCTATGCTATTTTATCACGTGTAGATTTGTGTAACTCCCACCACAATCAAGATATAAAAAAATTGTTTGATCACCACCAAGATCTTCATTATGCTACCCCTTTAGTTATAGCTCCTCTTCCTCCCTTCTTAACCTCAGGTAATTACTCATCTGTCTTGTTTCTAAAATTTTGTCATTTCAAAACTGTTATATAAGTGGAATCACACAGTCTATTACATTTTGGGATTGGCTTTTTTTCACTCAGCATATTGCTGAATAGTATTCTGTGGTATAGACATTACACCATTTGTTTAGCCATTCACTTACTGAAGGACATCTTGGTTATTTCCAGTTTTGGGCTATTACAAATAAAGCTGCTGTGAACATTGAACATTCATGGACAAGTCTTGGTATGAACATATGCTGTCATTTCTCTTGGGGTAAACACTGAGGAGTAGAATTGTTAGGTCATATGCTTAACCTTTTGAGGAATTCCCAGACTGATTTTCCAAAGCAGCCACACAATTTTACATTCCCACCAGCAGTGTATGAGTGCTCAGTCTCTGCATCCTCGCCAGCATTTGGTGTTGTCATTATTTTTTATTTTAGCCATTCCGATAGGTGTGTAGTGATGTCTGACTTCATGCCTGAAGTTAAGCTTGGGAGTGTGTCAGGGAAGTGGAAAAGGGGTACAGATTTTACATAGAATGGAACAAGTGGAATGTATAGGCAAGAGCAGTTTCTGTGGAGTCCATATAGAGGAGGAGCTAAAAGCAGAGTTGTTGCTGAGAGAGTCTAGGAGATGATAAGGAGAGGTAATCCACAGGCAGTGAGAAGAGAATTCAAGTCCATTTCTCATCAGTAAGCTGTGCCATGGCTGCTTGGATAGATGAGACAGATTCTTGAGTGTTTCTGCCCCCCAAATTTCCTCCTTGTAAGGGCTTTGTGGTAGGGAGAAACACTGTGAGGGGTGCCTTGTGCTCAACCTCATGCCCTTAGCCCTTTTGACTTTGGGCCTTCTGGGAGGCTGTAGGGAGAGAAAAATGACCAGTGGTAATGGGATACTTTAACCTCTTTGGAATGCACTTAAGGGCTGGCAAGGGCCTTGTTCAGGATATTTAAAGAAGATGCTTAGAATCAAGTAGCCTGAAACTAAGGAGAGTGTATTTCTTTCTTCAGAGGCATGTGTACTGCCTTTAGCTTTGAAGACTTTAATTAAAATGCTTGAATATAGAATTATTCCCTCAACCCACCTTTGGAAAGGCTGTTCTTCAGTGAGGTAGATTGGAGTACAGGCATACCTCGTTTTATTGCGCTTCATTTTATTGCAAGTAACAGATAATGTGTTTTTGTTACAAATTGAAGATTTGTGCAATCCTGCATTGAGCAAGTCTACATGTGCCATGTTTCAACAGCGTTTGCTCACTTTGTTTCTGTGTCACATTTTGGTAATTCTTGCAATATTTCAAATTCTTTCACTGTTATTGTATTTGTTATGGAGATCTGTGATCAGTGATCTTCATTTGATGTTACTGTTGTAATTGTTTTGAGGTGCCGCGAACTGTGCCCATTTAAGACAGTGAACTCAGTTAAGTGTTATGTGTGTTCTGACTTGCTCTACTGACTGGCTGTCCCCCCATATCTCTCCCTCTCCTTTGGCCTCCCTATTTCTTGAGACACAGCAATATTGAAATTAGGCCAATTAATAACCCTACAAAGGGCCTCTAAGTGTTCTAGTGAAAAGAAGAGTTGCACATCTCTCACCTGAAATCAAAAGGTAGAAATGATTAAGCCTAGTGAGGGAGGCATGTTGAAAGCTGAGATAGGCTGAAAGCTGTTATCCAAGTTGTAAATGCAAAGAAAAAGTTCTTGAAGGAAATTAGAAGTGCCGTTCCAGTGAATACATGAATGATAAGAAAGTGAAACAGCTTTACTGCTGATACGGAGAAAGTTGTAGTGGTCTGAATAGAAGATCAGACCCGTCACAACACTTTTTTTAAGCCAAAGCTTAGTCTAGACCAAGGCTCTAACTCTCTTCAATTCTTTGAAGTCTGAGAGAGGTGAGGAAGCTGCATAAGAACAATTTGGAACTAGCAGAGGTTTGATTCATGAAGTTTAAGGAAAGAAGCTATCTCCGTAACATAAAGTGCAAGGTGAAGCAGCGAGTGCTGATGTAGAAGCTGCAGCGTTATCCAGATGTAGCTAAGATGATTAACGAAGGTGGCTACATACACTCAATAGATTTTCAATGTAGATGAAACAGCCTTATATTGGAAGAAGATGCCATCTAGTACTTTCATAGCTGGAGAGGAGAGAGCAATGCCAGGCTTCAAAGCCTCAAAGGACAGACTGACTCTCTTGTTAGGGGCTTATACAGCTGATGACTTTAAGTTGAAGCAGTGCTCGTTTACCATTTGGAAAATCCTGATGTCCTTAAGACAATCTGTTCCACCTGTGCTCTATGACGGGAACAAAGTCTGAATGGTGGCATATCTGTTTACAGTGTGGTTGACTGAATATTTTAAGTCCACCGTTGTTGCTTAGAAAGGGTTCCTTTCAAAATATTACTGCTCATTGACAATGTACCTGGTCATCCAAGATCACTGATGGAGATGAGATTAATGTTGTTTTCATGCCTGTTAACACTCATTCCGCAGCCCATGGATCAAGGAGTACTTTTGACTTTCAAGCCTTATTATTTAGGAAATACATTTTGTAAGGCTCTGCCATAGATAGTGATTCCTTTGGTAGATCTGGGCAAAAAGTCATTTGAAAACCTGGAAAGGATTTACCATTCTAGATTCTGTTAAGAACAATCATGATTTATAGGAAGAGGTCAAAACATCAGTATTAACAGAAGCTTGGAAGATGTTGATTCCACCTCTCATGGATGACTTTGAGGAGTCCAGGACTTCAGTGGAGGAAATAACTACAGATAGAAACTGTGTTAGAAATAGCAAGAGAACTCTAATTAGAAGTGGAGCCTTATGATGTGACTGAATTCCTTCAATCTCATGATAAAACTTTAATGAATGAGAAGTTGCTTAAGGATGAGCAGAGAAAAGGGTTTCTTGAAGTGGAATCTTCTCCTGATGAAGATGCTATGAAAATTGTTGAAATGACAACAAAGGATTTAGAATATTACATAAACTTAGTTGATAAAGCAGGGCAGGGTTTGAGAGGATTTGACTCCAATTTTGGAAGAAATTCTACTGCAGGTAAAATGTTATTAAACAGCATTTCATGCCACAGAGAAATTGATTATGAAAGGAAGAGTCAATCAATCAATGTGGCAGATTTCATTGTCTTATTTTAAGAAATTGCCACAGCCACCTCAGCCTTTAGCAGCCATCACCCTGACCAGTCAGTGGCCATCAACATCGAGGCAAAACCCTCCACCAGCAAAAAGTTTATGACTCGCTGAAGGCTCAGATGATGGTTAGCACTTTTTAAGCAATAAAGTATTTTTAAATTAAAGTTCGTACATTGTTTTTTTTTTAACACATATGCTGTTGTATACTTAATAGACTGCAATATATAGTATAAACATTTTTATGTGCAGCGAGAAACCAGAAAGAATTGCGAGACTCTTTTTATTGCAGTATTTGCTTTTTTGCAGTGGTCTGGAACTGGACTTAGAATATTGGTGGTCTTCTAGGACCTTGTAATTGTCTGCTAGGCCTCAGCCTTTGAGAGGAAGGGCTAGGAATGGAGCTTTATGATCAAGCACAGCAGCAATCTTCTTGATTAGGTCATACTTTCTGTGTAGTTCCTTAGTGTGTTTTTAGTGTAAACAGTAGTATAAACGGAGCTGCTATGCCAGAGGAACTGCCTGGCATGTTTTATGCTTCAAGTCTTTGGAATGTTAGAACAGGGCAAAATAACCTTTGTGGGCCAAGGACAACGTTTTGTCCCAAAAAACTGTTTGCAAAGATAGCAAGAAAACAGTTATGACTATGGACTGATGACTACTGGAAAGAAAATTAACGTTGTTTAGAATTAACATCATTGTTATGTTATCTGTACCAATAGAAATGCTTTCCTTATATTGATGTAATTGTTCCCCCTCCCTTTCTTAAGTATCCATTGCCTTTTTCTCCTACTTGGAACACTGGGCTTCTGCCTGAATCAGCAAGCTCCGAATGGCTATTCTTATTTACTCTAAATGCTTGTTACTTCTCACTTTGAAAGGTCTCTTATTTTTAGATTAATATTAGTAATAATTGATTTGCCTTTTACATTACAGAATTATGTTTTTGGAGCAGTATTAACATATGTAATAATAGTTACCACTTTTATGGTATTTACTCTGTACCAGGTACTCTTCTAAGCATTTTACAGATCGCTAACATTTAATTCTTACAGTAACATTCTACAGCTACAGAAAGAAACCACTTAAAAACAAGTCACGGGGATATGGTGTACAACTTAGGGAATAGAGTCAATAATATTGTGATAGCATTGTATGGTGTCAGATGGTTGCTCAACTTACCATGGTGATCATTTCTTTAGGTATATAAATGTTAAATAACTGCTATACACCTGAAACTAATACAATATTGTATGTTAGCTTCTTTTAATAAAAATCTTTAATTAAAAGGCTCTTGGCAGGCAAAACTTAGACCTTACAAATAACTACCACACACGTTTATTTTTAGTCAGATTGAAGTAGGCTGATGTTCTAAGGAGTTCAGAAGAAGGGGGAAGGAATTACTGATTCTTAAAAATGGTAAAGTAGTAATCTGGGTAAGAAAGGAGACTACAGAGTAAATTATTGCTTGTGTCATCCTGATCACTTCCTTCTAATTGCCTGTTTGTCTAGTGGGTAGAGTCATGTGTTCCACTCCTCTCAGGCTTTTTGAAAGAGACTTAGTTATCTCTCTTTTGCTAGAAAGATCCTATGTAAACTTGTTTTTGGACACTAGGTTTCTTTCTGGTCTCAAGGCCCCCAGCTGTTTCCAGAAAGTATATTATGTGTTTTATTTTTCTAGTTATTTTTTCTTTTGAGTGATGTTAGTTTCACTGGGACCCAGAAATAATATCAAAAGAATCAGAATAAAAATGTGTTCCTTATTACCCCTCACACCTCCAGCTACTGCTTTTATCAGATAATATCATGCCAGGCCCACGTAGAAATCTTTTTAGATGGAACAGGTTTTAGCTTCCTAGTTCTTCAGGGCTAGTTCCTGTGATTTAAGTTAGGTTTTATTTTTTATTTTTAAAAATTTCGCTTTTAAAGTATGAGATACATACCCAAAAGGCACATATCATAAGCTCAAAGAATTATCAAAAAATGAACACATTTGTGCAATCACCCAGGTCAAGAAATAGAACATTACCAGAAACCCAGAAGCTCTCTCTGGTGTCCTATCCCAGTCAGTACTTATTCCCTCCTCCCCATGGCTAACCACTCTTGATTTCTAATACTGCGGATTGTTTTTAGGGTGAGTTTTGAACTTCCAACTTCAACTTATTTATAACTGGTTCATTCAAAGTACCTCTTCTAATCTTTGAAGGAACAATATATTGATCATGGTGCTGTACCTGAACCTGAAACTTTGTTTTTTTTTTTTTAGAGTGGACTTCAATGTTCCTATGAAGAACAATCAGATAACAAATAACCAGAGGTAAGTTCCCTGCTAAGCCTTGAGCTAGGTTTAAGATGTGGGTGGGTATGGGTATATAGGATAGAATGTTTTTTTTTCTCTTATTGTAGAACTACAGTAACTTAAGCCATATGATCTTGGCTTTCCATCAACCCACCACTTGGTCTGCTTTCTTATGATAATGTAGAAATTGAAAAAATTAAGGTAATTTTTTTCTGTCCCTGTTTTTTGAAAATTTGAAGAATTTGGGGTTATGCATTTTTAAGAATGTCAAAGATTAAGGTAACTTGGCTTCCCTTGCAAAATGAACTCTGCAAGAGAAGGATTTTTTAATATCTATAATTATTAAGCCTACGTGTAGTGTTACAAGCTCCTATTCCAGATGGCCAAGATAAAATACGTTTTTGATTTAAGGGAAAAGACTTCAGAAGTAACATTTTCAGTTTGCTTAGGCTGCTTCAAATGCGTTGGCTCCTAGATTTAGAAGCAGAAATTTTAAGTGATAGTACTGCTCTTGATTTTGACTAGATTGTAAAAGAAGATATTTATTTTAAATTTTAAATAAAGGGTTTGAGCTGGGAAGGTGCTTTGTAGTGATCTAGACCAGTGCTGTCTAGTGTCAATATAATATGAGCCACATATAATTTAAAATTTTCTAGTTACCATATTAAAAAAAATAAAAAGAAATGGGTGAACTTAGTTTTCATATATTTAATCCATTAAATCCAAACAAATCATTTCAATATGTAATCAATAAAATAATGGGACATTTTTGAGATCCAGCATATATTTTACACTTAGAGCTCAATCTGGGCGAGTCACATTTCTAGTATTCACCAGGCACATGTGGCTGATGGCTACCGTATTGTAGAGTGCAGGTCTAGACCCAGAACATTTTCAGATATTGGCCCCGGAATGGAGCCTGGCAATCTGCCAAGCACATCCCCAGTGCACCATAATGGAAGGTCTTTGTACAAGGCAGCTCTGACCCTTCTGATTTTCATTATTTTCTGCAGCATACAGAAAAGATTGGAAATATGCCTATCAAGGTATTTAATGAATAAACAGCAGAGAGACATGTCTGAGTAGATCTTTTCATTTTCATAAATCCTTCGAGTTGATGAACAAAATAAATCTTTAGACATAATAGAACTTGCCGATAAGGGATAGCCTGAAGATTAATTTGCCTTCCTTGGGCAAACTTTGTACCTGGTTAAAGATTTCCTCTTTGCTTGGTATAAATGAGTTGTTATATCTGCCAAATAGCATAAGCTATTTGGAACATAACCAGGTTTTTTATTACTTGGTATTCTGCTGAAATGTCATCTTATCAGAGAGACTTTCCCTGGCTACCCTATCTAAAATCCCCTCCACCACTATTCCCCAATCATTCTTGTCCCCCTACCTTGCTTTATTTTCTCCATAGCTCTTAGTACCATCTGAGATAGATATATATTTTGTTTATTTGTTTATTGTTATTTCTCCTGTCATTAGAATTTCACTTCCACGAAAGTAGAAACTTTTATTTACGATTGTATTCTGGGAATCTGGAACAGTACCTGGTACAAAAGAAGCATTCAATAAATATTTGTTGAATAAATAAATGATTTTCTTATCAATTTTAATTTCTTAAAGACTGACAAAATGGGAAGTTAGTAGCAGGTTCGTAACAGCAATTTGAAATATGTAAAGGAAGTTTAATTATTTTTTTGGTTAAACTATAATGTAATAAAGACGATGCATTATGCAAACCACATTCTGTATAATGAATATATTTTTTCCTACTTAGGATCTGTAATGGGTGCAGAAAAGTTATTACAGTTCTCTCTAAATTTCCTTTAATGTTTTCAAGATTTAGGAATTTTATATTCCACAGTCACATGAGAGGGTTTTTTTTTTGGCGTCCCCAAGACCATCCATATGTTTGGTGATTTGCTAGAAGGACTCATAGGACTCATTATATAGTTCTCACTGCTAAAGTTTATTACAGCGAAAGGATGTATGACAGGATCAGCAAGGGGGAAAAGACACAGGCAGAATCTGGAGAAATCCATGCATGGGTTTCTGATGCTCTATGTTTCCTGTGAGGGAACACACTGAATGTGCTCGTTTCTCCAGCAATGAAAAAATGCAATAATTGTGTGCAATGTTTCTGCCTAGAAAAACCCATTAACCCATTAGGGGCCAAAAACCTTGGCCCCTAAGATTCTTATTGGGAACTGGTCACGTAGGTACCCTCTACCTAGCAACTACCAAAATTGCAGACTCCCAGAAGGAAGTAGGTGTTCAGCATAAATCACCTTGTTTGTGCAGACAGTCTAGGAACAGTGAATGGCTCTTGTCAGTTAAAGAACTGAAAGACCACTTTGAAAGCCAAATTCTAGACACCAGCCAAGGATCAACCTTGCAAGCAGGTTCTTCTAAAGATAGCTTTTCTGCACAGGGGGCAAAACAGGAAAATGTACAATCCTAGGGAGAGTTGGTATCGTAATTTACTTCTTCCCCTGAACATGAACCTAAGGACCATCATTGAGCCGAAAGTAGATTTGAAAGAATTTAAAGAAAAGGAGCTTTATGTTTTATGAGGCCGCGAATAGAATATTTTCCACTAATTCCTAGGAGTAACCTTGCTCTAATTGTTGTCTCTTTTTGGTTGCAGGATTAAGGCTGCCATCCCAAGTATCAAATTCTGCTTGGACAATGGAGCCAAGTCAGTTGTTCTTATGAGCCACTTGGGCCGCCCTGATGGTGTTCCCATGCCTGACAAGTACTCCTTGGAGCCAGTTGCTGCAGAACTCAAATCTCTGCTGGGCAAGTAAGTGCCAGGCTCTGGTGCTAGTGGAATCTGTGATAGGAGATGTTTTCAGGCATTTTGGTTCTTAACTTTCAGACTGCCCAAGAGTCTCCATCTTGTCCTCTCCCCAGGGATGTTTTGTTCTTGAAGGACTGTGTAGGCCCCGAAGTGGAGAAAGCTTGTGCTGACCCAGCTGCTGGGTCTGTCATCCTGCTGGAGAACCTTCGCTTTCATGTGGAGGAAGAAGGGAAGGGAAAAGATTCTTCTGGGAACAAGGTAGGACCTGTGATTTGACAGTGGGAGTGAGGATGGTTGAGTCTATAAGCCTTTGATTGAAGAATACAGGAAGCTCATGTTTATTTTTCCTTACACATCTTTTTATTGAAGTATAACATGCATATAAAAATGCACAAATACATTGCTTGATGAATGATCACAAAGTAAACACACCTGTGTAACCATAATCTAGGTCAAGGAATAGAATATTGCCAGCATCTCAAAAGCCTTCTTCATGTTCAAGTGGTTTTGAAATATCTTTGAAAAAAATATGTGAACACCATTTGAATGTAAGAGTATTCAGTGAACATGCTACTTCTAATTGTCCCTTTGTTACACACTTGGCCTGTGATACATGAGAATTTTTTTTCTGACAGTATGTGATAACCTATTGAAGAATAGGCTGATTCCCAAGTGCTGAGATCAGACATTCACATGTGGTTGTGGAGGTGAATGTCCATGCTACACCAGGTGTTCCTCCAGCAGGGTCAGTTTTAGATTTTGTGTCAAGGCTGGAACACTTTATAAGCAATAGTCCCTAGTGTATTATGGAAGGACAATCTGTTTTCTTATTTAGAAGGGGGAATTAAAGGCTCAAGCGTGGTATTTTTAAAACAGTCAATTAAATTTGGTATAATATGGGTTTTCTTATGTGATCAGTAAAAGTACTTTGCTAAGTCAAGCGGAAAGGGACTATTTGGGACAATTGATTATAGTTGGGTAAATGATGGTCACGATGATATTGCCTTGGATTTAAGGCATTTTTCTTAAAAGTGTAAAGCATTTTTCGAATTTCTCTTTAAGATAAGGAAGTACAAGTATCATCATTTCATGAAGAAAATAAGTCTCAGAAAAGCTGTCTGACTAAAGTTAGAGGGCAGTGGTTCTGTTACTGGCCTTTACATATAGCTTAGTCCATTAGATAAGAACTTTTTTTTTTTTTTTGGTAAAAAGCCAGACAATAAACATTTTAGGCTTTGCAGGCCACACAGTCAGTCACAACCATATATGGTCTGCCATTGTCATGCAAAAGCAGCCATAGGGGAAAAAAAAACAAAATTAAAAATCCAAAGAGAAACTTTAAAAAACCAACCATAGATAAGCTACAAAACAGATTATTATGACCTGACAACCAGAATTCAAATATTAAGCGATAAAGCTGGGTCTTTGAGGATGATTTGGAATTTGCCTTGTTGGTAGAAGCGAAGTGTAAGGCGCCCTTTGAGTACTTTCCATTTTTAAGGTCTGTAGTGTCTTGGGGAACAAGATGCTCGGTGGCTAGTGTCTCAATCTCCTGTTGTACTTCTGACATTTCTTAAGATTGTTGGAGTGCCTCCTTTCAAACAGTTTCTTTTCATAGCACTGTAGGCCCTAGTCTTGCCTTATTTTGCCTTTGGCATGGTCTTGCTATAGTAGTAGGAGTCTCATGCTGACCTAAAATTTGGTGCCCTTTTAGACTGAAACTCAAGCACAGACTCTAGGGCTTAGAAATGGCAGGAGGCAACCGGCAAATTGAGGCAAAACGTTTTATTCAGGAAGTGATGAACCAACTATGCTAGTCTATGACAGTTTTAGTTAACTTTACATTTAGTCTGCAATGACTTTCATTTCAATGCTTGAAATTTTAGGAGCCAATTATGAGTTTAAAATGGATTAAAAAAGAACATAAAATGTTTCCTTTATTCAGTGTGCCTGCATTGGTTTTTAGGAGCATTCTTTTCCTTCTAGTTATTAGCAGACCAAAAATGAGAAATGGGATTTTATTATTTCTATAGCACCTTTTTTTTCATGAATAGCTTTCAATTTGCCATTTTTCCTCAAATAGTTATTTTTTAAAATATTTTTTATTTTTCAATTATAGTTGGCATACAATATTATATTAGTTTCAGATGTACAACATAATGAACAGACATTTATATAACTTATGAAGTGATCACCCTGATATATCTAGTGCCCATCTGACACCATACATAGTTATTACAATATTATTGACTATAGTCCCTATGCTGTACTTTACATCTCCATGACTATTTTATAACTACCATTTTGTACTTCTTAATCCCTTCCCCCTTTCACTCACCCCCTAACTTCCCTCCCATGTGGCAATTCTCAAAATGTTCTCTGTATCTGTTTGTTCCTGTCTGCTTATTTTGTTCCTTAGATTCCACATGTAAATGAAATGATATGTCATTTGTCTTTCTCTGTCTGACTTATTCTACTCAGCACAATACTTTCTAGGTCCATCCATGTTGTTGCAGATGGCAAGATTTCATTCTTTTTTTATGGCTGGGTAATCTTCCATTATATATGTTTACCCCGTCTTCTTTATTCATTCATCCACTGATGGACACCCAGCTTACCTCCATATCTTGGCTATTATAAATAATGCAGTGAACATATGGATGCACATGTTCCTTCAAAGCAGTATTTTGGGTCTCTTTGGATAAATACCTGGAAGTGGGGTTACTGGGTCCTTCTTTGTCTTTTGTTATAGCCTTTGTTTTAAAGTCTATTTTGTCTGCTATAAGTATTGCTACCCCAGATTCTTTTTTTCATTCTCATTTTCATGAAACATCTTTTTTCTTTTTTCATCCCTTTCAGTCTGTGTGTGTCATTGATCTGAAGTGAGTCTCTTGTAGGCACCATATATGGAAGGGTCTTGTTTTCTCATCTATTCAGCCACCCTATCTTTTGATTGGAATATTTAATTTTTTTTCTTTTGAAGTACTTGTTAATAGCTATGTAGTTATTGACATTTTATTATTCATATTTTTGATACATATTTTTTTCTTCTTAAAGAAGTCCTTCCAACATTTCATGTGATACTGGTTTGGTGTTGATAAATTCCCTTAGCTTATTTTTGTCTGAGAAGCTATTTATCTGTCCTTCAACTCTAAATGATAGCTTTGCTGGATAGAGTAACCTGGTTGTAGGTCCTTCCTTTTCGTCACCTTGAATATTTCGTGTCATTTCCTTCTGGCCTGCAAAGTTCTGTTGAGAAATTAGCTGACAGTCTATGGGAGCTCCCTTGTATGTAACTAACTGCCTTTCTCTAGCTGCTTTTAAGATTCCCTCTTTGTCTTTAATGTTTGGCATTTTAATTATGATGCATCATGGTGTGAGCTTGTTCACGTTCACCTTGTTTGGGACTCTCTGCACTTCCTGGGGTTGTATGTCTACTTCCTTTGCCAGGTTAGGGAAGTTTTCTGTCATTATTTCTTTAAATAGGTTTTCAATCTCTTGTTCTTTTGGTACCCCTATTATGCGAATGTTGTTATGCTTGATGTTGTCCCAGAGGCCCCTTGGACTATCCTTACTTTTTGAGGGGAGAGGGATTCTTTTTTCTTGATGCTGTTCTGACTGGGTGTTTTCTGCTACCTTGTTTTCTAAATCACTGATTTGAGCCTCTGCGTCATCTAAACTGTTGATTCTCTCTAATGTATTATTCATTTCAGTTATTATATTCTTCATTTCTGACATTCTTTTTTATGTTTTCTATCTCCATTTCTATGTTTTATATCTTTGTTAAAGTTCTCACTGAGTTCACATACTCTTACTCTTGAGCATCCTTATAACCAGTGTTTGAGTAAACAGTTCATTGAGCATCCTTATAACCAGTGTTTTGAACTCTGCATCTGGTAGATTGCTTGTCTCCATTTTGTTTAGTTATTTCTCTGGAGCTTTGTTCTATTCTTTCATTTGGGACATGTTTCTTTGTCTCCCCAATTTGGCTGTCTCCCTGTGTTTCTATGTATTAGGTAGGGCTCCTAAGTCTCCTGGTCTTAATAGAGTGGCTTTATGTAGTATGTATCCTTTGGGGCCCAGTGGTGCAGTCTTCCCCGGTCACCTGAGCCAAGTAGGTACTCAAAGTGTGTCCCTTGTATGGTTGTATGTGCCCTCCTGTTGTAGTTGAGCCTTGTTTGCTGTTTGCACCTCGATGGGACCTTTGAGTTAATTGGTTGTGAGGCCTGGCTGGGTAGGGGCCGACCTGATGGAGTATGATTAACTTTAGCAGAACTCTGGTGCCTGCCCAGTCTGCCTTTTGGTTGTGTCTTCCTCAGATGCAGCCCTGGATGGTGCTCAGGCTCCTGCTGTAATAGAAGCAGGCCACTGGGCATGCTGGCCCAAGGGCCTCCTGGGAGGGACCCAGCTGCAGGCCAAGGTCAGCTGCAGCTTATGCTCCTCCTGGGCCACCTGGCAAGAGTCACCAAGTAATATGCAGATGGATGCCACCCATGCTATGCTTAGTGGTGCCTTGAGAGGCCAAGCCAAGAACTGTGGCTAGGTGCTGCTAATTCTGGGCTCAGGACTGCTCAGCAAGAGGTATGGGGCACATCAAGGTCAGATGCTGCTTCTTTGGGTTTTGTGAACCTTTGTGAGATTTAAGAAAAGTCTACAGCATGAACCAAGACAGGCCATTTGTATGGAAAAAAACCCACTGGAGGCAGCTTGAGTAGGTCCGCAAATTGGAAGTGACTGGATCTCAGGGAATTACCTAGGTGGGACAACCTATGTCAGCCAGGTTGATAGAGACGCACAGGTATGGCGGCTACCTGAATCTGTAACCTGGGTGCAGGGAGGGCTCAACAAAGGAACAATGGCCCAAATCTGTGATGCCTTTTGAGCTGCTGTCCCAGGCTGGAGCTCAGAGCAAGTGAGTCAGTCACCAAGTAAGTCTGCTACGGGCCCTTTAAAAAGAACGTTTGACTCTTCCAGCCCTCTGTCTCACTCAGCCACAATCTCCTCTGGTTTTCACAGCCAGAAGTTGTGGAGACTTCCCTTCCTGGCACTGGAGCCCTGGGCTGGGGAGCCTGGTATGCAGCCGAGACCCCTCGCCCTGCCGAGGGGATCTCTGCAGCCAAGATACTTCTCCCAATTCTCAACTGTCTCACGCAGTTGTGGGACTGGCCCGTTTCGTGTCTCTGCCTCTCCTACCAGTTTCAAAGTGGCTTCTCATGCTTGTTCCCCGTCGTAGGACTTCTGTTCAGCCAGACCTAAGGTGACTCTCAATGATGGATGTTCTGTAGTTGTAATTTTGATGTGGTTGTGAGAGGAGGCAAACACAGTGTCTACCATCTATGCCATCTTGACTGGAAGTCCCTAAAAACAGTTTACAAATAGAGGGGTTATTATTCCTTTTTAATATATGGGATAGAGAGCAATTTGCCAAAGGTTACATGGTGAATTAGTGTCAGAGCTAGGCCTAGAACCCAGGTCTCCTGCCATTCAGACAATGTTTTCATTACTATATCACTCATCTTCCAGTTACCAGTGGCATATGTTATTCTATTCTAGGGAGATTATGGAGGCTCTGCAGTCTTTAGTTTTAGTGCCCCTGCATTCTTTGGGTCATTAGAGGAAAGCCCCTGTTCTTTGTGGCAGTTGCCTTCATCTTGATACTTTAGGAGGATGGGAGTGGGCAGTGGCTAACATGAACATCTGCTCTGTGCTATATACTCTTCTGTGCTATGTCTCTGTTAATCTGTCTTCCTGTGCTTTTTCACTTAGTCTCCTACTGGAGACTCTTTGTTCATCCTGCCATCCTGCCCTCTGTCTCTTTTTGGGGGAATCCCTGGATAGTGAGCTGACATTTCAAATCCTTGTCTTCTACTTTTTGTTCCTCTCTCTCTCTTTTTATAGAAGTGTATTTCTTGTTTTCTCAGATTCCTAACTTCAGGAAAGGCCATATAAAATGCCTCCTTTTAATCAATATAAAATGTTTCTGGGGTCCTATCTTGTCATGTTTCCATCTGTCTTTTGTGTTCCAGCCTGTCCTTGTTGTTTTCATGAAGAATATGTGTGAGGACCTCTATGCCTTTGCAGAAAGGCCTTGTTAACCAGCATTTTGAGTCAAGTATAATCTGAACTTTTACAAGGAGAATATGTTAAAATGAGGATATGAGTCAAGATAAGGAGAGGGAAGAATAATTAGAATCTTGTCCTAGGAGCTGGGGAGAGGTCAAATGGATGTTGTTAGCTTCGTGTGATTAGAGGTTAAGCCATTGTTCAGGAACCTTAGGTTTGCAATATGAGGGAAGGCGAAGGAGAGCAGAAACATGCAGAAATGACCAAAAGACCTGGAATATTTGGAAGGAAGAACAGGTACTGTTGCTAATTGTAAAAATTGATGTCCCACCAACTCAGGGTCTTTAGAAATATTTAAGTGGACTCTTGATATGAAATCCTTTTGCAGTTGTCTTTGCAGCCATCAACATTTCCAGTTGTTGATTTTCTCATTTTTTGTTTTTCTATGCAGGTTAAAGCTGAGCCAGCTAAAATAGAAGCCTTCCGAGCTTCACTTTCCAAATTAGGGGATGTCTATGTCAATGATGCTTTTGGCACTGCTCATCGAGCCCACAGGTACTAAGAGTCTTGTTTGATGTCAAGCTGGAAGCAGTATTCCTCTGTTTACTAGAGCAGCTCAAGCTCTGGTTTGATTTTGGAGATTTCTGTATTACACTGTGATCCTGTAGGCTTCTATCTCCAATTGGAGCTACTGGTTAGACTGTGGCTCTTGTTTAAGTATTCCTGATCCGAAGAGGAAATAAAAGTAAAAAATGCTGAGAATTGTGGAGCTTTTTGTCAAGCTTAAATAAGTAGTTGCTCTTTCTCACTTTTGATGTTTCATATAAAGCTAACCCTTTGTGAACATTGTGGGATCAGAATCTTATGCTGTCAGTAGGAAGCAAATTGAGGACTCTTCTGTTGTCATCAACTGGCTGATTATGTATTGGGATTAAACCTTTGGCCTGAAGACTAATAATTGGGTATATTAAATTCTACTTAAGGTCATTGCTTTTTACTTGTACCCCTTGACCTTGCACTGTTAGTCAAAAATCTTATTATGTACCTGTGTTTTGCAGTTTAGGGATGAAAACCATAGTCTCTCAGAATCTCCGAAGTTAAAGTATTTCAGTGATAAGAAGATGGCCTCTAGAATTGGGAGAATTGGTAGGGATTGACTAAAGTTTGAATGTCTCTGGTCTTTTTTAGCTCCATGGTAGGAGTTAGTCTGCCACAGAAAGCTGGAGGTTTTTTGATGAAGAAGGAACTGAACTACTTTGCCAAAGCCTTGGAAAACCCAGAGCGACCCTTCCTGGCCATCCTGGGCGGGTATGAAGAACTCTTCAAGATCATGCTTTTAGTAATGTGTTTGCCTGGTAGTAGGCCATAACTTGGGCAGTTTATTGTCAGATAGCACAATCAAACTGGGTATCTGAGGATAATTTAATAAAGCGACTATCTACCAAAGGTAGCTTTTAGGGAAACTCAAAAAGGACAGTACAGTAATCCAGGGCTAGCAACAGCCATCACCATCATCATCTGTAGGCCTGAAGAAACAAAGGGAGGGAATAGTTATTAGAATCCAGAGAGGGTAGTTGTTTGGAAGGGGCCCCTCTGATAGGAACTATAGCCTTTGGTCAAGGGACATACGGATAGTCATATGGCAGGGAGGGGGCCGAGAACATAAATATTCTGATATCTTTTCAATCTCCTCCTAATTTACTCCCTCCCACCCTCAGTTGGCTGTAAGCCAGAGGGTTAAGGTGTTTCCTTGATGCAGTCCATGCAGGTCAGTCTCCTGGGACAGAGAACAGAGCCAAGGATAGAAGGTGGTTCTGGAGGGAAGAATGGGAAAGATCCACCATAGGTGCTCATCTAAAAATTAACGAAGCATTTGAACCTTTCATAATACGTACAATCTGGCAAGGAATAACTGAAAATCTCTTCATGTATGTTTAATATATCTTTTAGAACTCATTTCTCCAGATTACATACCATTTTATATTTTGCCCTGTGGGTAAAGGTACCATGTGGATAATAATATTCTAATGGCTTGGTTAAAAACAGAAATTTTAGAATTGTTGGGTCAAGAGGCTAGGAGGATAAATTCTAGGTGATAGAGTGGGGACAGGGACCTGGGACTGCTTAGAAAAGATAACTTCCTGTCACTTGGCATGGCTATCCTAGGTAGTAGCCTCTATGGCTGGATGTCTCTGACCTTCTATGAGCAGGGTTTCCCATCCCTCCCAGCCCTCCCCCACCCCATGAGACTGAACTCATTCATCATTTCCCCATGAAAGCTGACTCTGGAGTTGGGTATTAATTTCAAGTAGCATAGTTGCTCTAGGCTTTATGAGCCCAGTTTCAGGGTCCTAAAAATCAGGTGGGTACAGGTTATCTGTGTCCTCGAAGCATTGCCTCTCTTGTACACTGTGTTATAAAGGTCAGACTGATCCTTGCTTCACTGGAGATGTTATGAGCTGTCTGACCTTTTTCTCCAGCCTTCTGTAGACCTGGAGTATGGAAGTGAGTGCCACCTAGTGGTTATGATTAGGTTTTAGACTCAGTCCCAAGTAGATGTTTTAGGACAGTTGATGTGTGGAGGAT
Source organism: Pteropus medius (assembly GCF_902729225.1). NCBI lineage: Eukaryota > Metazoa > Chordata > Mammalia > Chiroptera > Pteropodidae > Pteropus > Pteropus medius. The sequence continues at coordinate 673,064 of NW_024340851.1, forward strand.
TTTTTTGCTCTTTCTTGCAGTGTAGTCTCCTTAGACCATTAACAATTTTGGGGAAAGTTTTACATTTTATGAAAAACTATTGTGGAAACAAATATACACAGAAGTTGAGAGAACAGTATAATAAACCCTCAGGTACCTATCACCTTGTTTCAACAATTTTTTTTTTTATTTTTTAAAATTTTATTGTATTAGTTTCAAGTATACAGTACATTGGTCAGACATTTATATAGTTTATAAAACTAATTGCTCTTTCTCTCCTCTGGCTCTCCTCCTAGCCAACACATTAATGTTAACTGCAATCCCTTTGCTGTGCTCCCCATCCCTGTGACCATCTATCAATGACTAATTTGTACTTCTTTAACCCTTCACCCCATTCTCCCAGCCCCTCAACCCCTCTCCCCTTTGGCTGTCACCAGATTGTCCTCTATATTTGTGAGTCTCTTTTCGATTAGGTTGTTATTTTTGTTCCTTAGATTCTGCATATAAGTGAAATCATATGGTATTTATCTTTCTCTGTCTGACTTATTTCACTCAGCATAATAATCTCTAGGTCCATCCATGTCAGTGCAAATATTAATGGCTGAGTAATATTCCATTGTATATATGAACCATAACTTCTTTATCCAGTTATCTGTTGATGGGCATTTAGATTGCTTCCATATCTTGGCTATTGTAAATTGTGCTGCCATGAATATTGGAGTGTGTAGATCTTTATGAATTATTGTTTTGGTTTTCCCTGGATAAATACCTTTTGCTGGGTCAAAGGTATATCCATTTTTAATTTTTTGAGAAACCTCCGGACTGTTTTCCATAGTACCAATTTGCAGTCCCAACAAGTGTATGAAGGTTCGCTTTTCTCCACGTCCTCTAACACACTTGCTGTTCTTTGATTTATTGATGATAGCCATTCTGACAGGTGTGAGGTGATATCTCATTGTGGTTTTAATTTGCACTTTTCTGGTGATTAGTGACCTTGAGCATCTTTTCACATGTCTATTGGCCATCTGTATTTCCTCTTTGGAGAAATATCTGTGCAGGTCCTCTGCCCATTTTTTAATTCGATTTTTTTTTTTGTTGAGTTGTATGAGTTCTTTATATATTTTGGATATTAACCTCTTATCAGATGTATCATTAGAGACTATCTTCTCCCATTCAGTCAGTTGTCTTTTTTTTTTTTGTGTGTTGATGGTTTCCTTTGCTGTACAAAAACTTTTTAGTTTGATGTAGTCCCGTTTGTTTATTTTTTCTTTTGTTTCCCTTCAGATTTTATCTGAAAAGAAATTAACCGTTAGCAATATCAGAGAGTTTACTGCCTATGTTTTCTTCTAGAAGTAGAAGTTTTATGGTTTTGGGTCTTAACATTTAAGTCTTTAATCCATTTTGAGTCTCTTGTATACAGTGTAAGAAGGTGGTCCAGTTTCTTTTTTTTTTGCACGTATCTGTCCAATTTTCCCAACGCCAGTTATTGAAGATACTGTCTTTACCCCATTTATATTCTTTCCTCCTTTGTCATATACTAAGTGAGTGTTGTTTCAACAATTTTCGACATTTTTGCCAATCTTGTTTCATCTATCCTCTAATCCTTTTTTTACCTGGAGTATTTTAAAGCAAGCCTTAGATATCATATAATTTCACTTATAATACTTCTGTATGCATCTCATAACTAATAAGGAGATTTAAATAACCACCATGTTATACATAACAAAATTTAAGTTTCATTTAAAATACCTAGTCTGTATTCAGAAGTTCTTGATCATCTCAGAAATGTCTTTTTACAGTTGGTTTGTTTAAGGATCTAAATGAAGTCCATGCATTGCATTTGGTTGTCAAGTATCATTCTATAATAGTCCACTCTTCCTTACTGTTTTCATTCTATCAACATATTGAAGAAGTAGGGAATTTGAGCTATAGACTATTTCACATTCTTTAGAAGCGGTTGAGTCTCTTTCTTCCTTTTTACTTATTTCCTCTTCACCCCTACCCCGTGTATGTATGTGTGTGCATGTGTGTATATAACAGTTAATGCAGTCTTATCCTTTGTGATAACCAGCCTTTATAAGTGAGATAAGCAGTCTCTTGTCATCCATTCTCCCACATCACTATTATTTTGAACCTTCATTTCACAAATCCTAGCATAGGGCCTATCACTGACACATCAGTGATAGGGCCTATCACTGAAACATCATCTTGTTTATTGAATGAAGAGGGAAACAGGCCCAAGGTGATTTGTTCATTTAAGTGGGATTTTGATATATCAGAATGTATAAGGAAGACAAGCTATTTACTTATGTGGGGGATTTTATTTTATTATATTTTATTTTATTTCCCTTACATACCTTTATTCCTTTCTTTTTTTAACCAAAAAAAGGTTTTCTTATAAAATAAATTTTGGGCAAACATCATGCAGCCCTTCTTGATGATTTTTCTCCCAGAGAACAAAATTCAAAAGGGCCCTATGGGGCAGGGAACCCCTATGTGGGAGATTTTAAAGGTTGTGCTTCAAGTGAATTGGTTTTTCTTTAGTTTCTTTTTTCTCTCACAGGGAGGTGAAAGGATATGTGTATTTATTGTCTTATTTCCCTCTACTAGAATATAAGCTCCAAAGAGGTAGGGATCTTTTGTTTTTGCCACTTTGTTTCTCAGAGACCTAGAATAGTGCTTGGCACAGAGTAGATGCTCAATAAATGTGTTGAATCAAGTGATCCAATAGAATAATGAATGCCATAAAACAAATGTCCCAGCCACTGAGCATAGACTTAAGAGTGTGAATATCTGTCGATTTTTGCTCAGTATATATTCATTTGATATATAATGTGATCCCTGCTGTAGGGGTAAGACAGTTCTGAGTGGGCTCAGGGAATCCCACAATTAGCAATCTTACTTAGGTATAATTAACAATCTTGACTCTCTGATTTTTATTTTGGTGGGGGGAGCAAAAGAGGCCTATTTGGAACTCATTTTTCCTTTATAGTAGGCCTTCTTAGCCCTTCTTGGTCTAGAGCTATACCTGAAAACAGGGGTCCCCAAACTTCAGGCCACGGACCATTACCAATCAGTGGCCTGTTAGGAACCAGGCCACACAGCAGGAGGTGAGTGGCGGGTGAGCGAGCGAAGCTTCATCTGTATTTGTAGCTGCTCCTCAGCACTAGGATCACCACCTCAGCTCCACCTCAGATTATCAGGCATTAGATTCTCATAGGAGCACTGGCACCTGGTGCCAAAAAGGTTGGGAACCGCTGCCTTTAAAAGGATTTCTTAGAAATGGATTGGTCTTTTGGATTGGAGAAGTATAGGGCAAAGTTAATCAATACTTTTGTCACTTTGTGGGGGCATTTCTTTGTTCTTGTGCCTTGAAATAAAAACTCTGACTCTGTGTAATAGCACTTCCTTAATTCATTGTTAGTTTGGTGATGATTCTTGCTTTTTCTTCTAGAGCAAAAGTTGCAGACAAGATCCAACTGATCAATAATATGCTGGACAAAGTCAATGAGATGATTATTGGTGGTGGAATGGCTTTTACCTTCCTTAAGGTGCTCAACAACATGGAGGTAGGAAACCAGTGCCAGGTGGATTTGAAATAGCTCTCCATGAGAAATAACAATTTATGTAAATTTAAAAAACCAGCTTCTGACATGAACCCTAAAAACTTCCATTCTTATTTATTTTGACAAGTTGTTTTTCTTTTGTCTTGGAATTGTTACTTTATGTTGTATCTTATTTCTGTCTGCTTTGTGAGGTAATCATGTTCTTCGTATAGAGGCTGATCTTCATCATCTTGGTCCCCTATGTAGATTGGTACTTCTCTGTTTGATGAAGAGGGAGCCAAGATTGTTAAAGACCTGATGTCCAAAGCTGAGAAGAATGGTGTGAAGATTACCTTGCCTGTTGACTTTGTTACTGCTGACAAGTTTGATGAGAATGCCAAGACTGGCCAAGCCACTGTAGCTTCTGGCATACTTGCTGGCTGGATGGTGAGTCACTTGAGTGGTTGGTAGTATGAGTTAACAAAAACATTTTGGTATCATTCATTTAACCAACCAACAAGCATTTTAAAAGAATCTCTATAAGAAATCTCTGTCAGAAAGGGCTCCAAATGTACTGAGGCCCTCCTTGGAGGAGAATCTATGAGCGAAAGCAGTGGTATCAGATTGCTGCTGTGTTCATCAGTAATGTGGGGACAAAACAGTTTTTTTTTGTTTATTCTAAATTAAAATTAACTATGTGCTGGGGACAAATGCAGTATACTTTCTTGGTTTAGGCTGTTCTGGATTATGTTGCTACCTAAAGCATGTATAAGAAATCGTTCTTTGAAAACATTAAGATAGTAAAAGTGTACTGATACTTTGTATCAGTATATGTGTATGTATGTGTATATTAAAGACTAAATATTTGATTGTTGTGTTCTCCACATCATTTTAATAGCTGAATAGAATTGTATCATGTTGACATACTAGTTTGCTTAATAGTTTTCCTTTTGTTAGGAATGTGGGTTTTATTTAGTTCAGTGTTTCTCATAGTGTGGTCCCAAGGACAGCAGCATATGCATCACTTTGGAATTTGTTAAAACATGCAAGTTCCTTGGGCCCATCCTAGACCTACTGAATCAAACTGGGGATAAAGCCTAGCAATTTGTGCTCAAACTAGCCCTCCTGGTGATTGTGATGCACACCAAAGTTTGAGAAGCTCTGATCTAGTTCTTTGTTTCTCAACTTCAGCACTGTTGACATCCCAGGTAGTTTTTGCTGTGTTGTGGAGGGCTGCTGTTGCATTGTAGGATGTTTAAGGCATCTTTGGCTACTAGGTGCTAGTGGCAACACCCTCCACAAGTTGTGACAACCAAAAATGTCTCGACATTGCCACATGTTCCCTGAGGAGGGGCAGAATTGACCCTGGTTGAAAACCACAGATTTAGTTTTTTACAATCATAATAGTGTGGCTAAGAATGTTTTAATCAAATAACTTGAGGTTTTCCCTTAGACTTGATCTTCTATAAAGGGCATGAACAGGTTTATACTTTTAAAAGACTGAAGAGTATCTTGGTTTTAGAAGAAACTCTGGTGTTGGTGTTCAGCCTTAATTCTGGTCTTGGTGGAGGTGGTATTTGCTTCTCTAAGTAGCTTTTCTTGGTAGCTCATCCTCTCTTTTAACTCTACCCTATAGGGCTTGGACTGTGGTCCTGAGAGCAGCAAGAAATACGCTGAGGCTGTCGCCAGGGCTAAGCAGATTGTGTGGAATGGACCTGTGGGCGTATTTGAATGGGAAGCTTTTGCCCGAGGGACCAAAGCCCTCATGGATGAAGTGGTGAAAGCCACTTCTAGGGGCTGCATCACCATCATAGGTAAGGGGTCCTGTACAAAGCTAATTCCAGTGTGAGCTGGCAGAATTCTTATCAGAGGAAAGTAGAAGGGAAATGGGTAATTTTTCTTAGGTTTCTTGACACTGGTTGCATCTTGAGAGCTAAATGGGCATATAATTCATGGAGGAGCATCTTAATGAGATGGAATTGGGGGTTCATCAGCTACCATTTGGGCTTGAGAGTGCAATGTCTTATAGTTTGGGTGCCAGTCTTTTTTCTTTTTTTCTTTTCTCTCCTTTCCCTTTTTACTTGGCTATTCATTCAACAGGTGGTGGAGACACTGCCACTTGCTGTGCCAAATGGAATACAGAAGATAAAGTCAGCCATGTGAGCACTGGGGGTGGTGCCAGTTTAGAGCTCCTGGAAGGTGAGGTTCTTTCCTGTTTTTTGGCTTGTTTGGGGGAAGGATAGGGGTTATGCAGTTAGAGGTGGGTAGAATGCAGTGGAGATAGTAGGTAGTGTTGTCATTAGCAGTCATTTTTAGCTGGGCAGTACAAATGGAGGAACTTTAAATAAAGCTCCTGGCATTCCATTTGAGGTGGGGAGGGGCAGATAGGAAAACTTACTCTCAAAGATGTTACACTCTAATGGACCTGGGACCCAAAATGTAAATGTTTCCCAACTCCTGGCCATATATCCTAAAGAGCAGACATGTTACAGAGAAGATAGAAGGTGGCGAATCTGGCTTAGTGGATCCTATAGTAATGCTGTCTCTGTGTGCGCTCTCTCTAAAACAGGTAAAGTCCTTCCTGGGGTGGATGCTCTCAGCAATGTTTAGTACTTTCTGCCTTTTGGTTCCTGTGCACATCCTGTGAGTCAATTTAGCGCTTTCCACATCTCCACTTGGTATTAACTAAAATCTTCCCCCATGTCAGGATTCAGCTAGTGGCCAAGAGATGCAGCATTAGGAACCCTTAAGCAGTTGCACAGCATCTCAGCTCATCTTTACTGCACCCTGGATTTGCCTACATTCTTCAAGATGCCATTTGAATTTCTTAGTAACTAAACCATTGTGCATTCAAGAGTGCATGTATTTATATTTTGCCTGTTAAAAGAAAGTGAGCTGTTAGCTTAGTTCTCTTTTTAGAATAGCTTATTCTGGCTAGCTTTGTCATTGTTTCACTACTCAGCATGGAAACAAGATGAAATTCAAATTGTAGGGAGAGAGGGAGATGAAGTTCGTGATCTATTAAATAAATAATAAAAGTATCCATTGAAACTGGGATTTTTTTCCTGTCATTCTTTGTTAGGGTGAGAACACTCTTGAAGGGATCAAATCATCTACATTTCTGAATGCAAGAAATGGGGCAGCAGTGGTGTGGAGGTAGAGGAATTGTCTACTCTTGTATTAAATCCCACTTTATGACAGACATTGTGATAGGTACTTTATTTCAAATTTTATTTTTATCTGTTGCACATGACCATAATTTAAAAAGTCAAGGCTTATAAAAATTCCCACTTCCCAGAGGTGACCATTTTCTACTCTTAGCTTTTTTCTGATATTTACATTCATGTTTCTAATATGCTTATGGGAAGATTAGCTCCCTTATAGCCTGTTTCACAATATGTCCCCTACTTAATTCTCTCAATAGTTTTGTCATAATTCTAGATTACCTTGTGATTGTAAATACTATTCACAGCTGAGCTATGTTGTGTGCTATGATTACATTTACTTATGTACCTTTTAATTTTCTTTGGAGTTACTGATAGTTTAAAAATTTATTTTTTTCTATGTACCTCTCACTGATTCATTCCTAATATATGTAAACATATGAGATAGTCTTTTTATGAGAGATGTCCCTGCTGGAGTCCTGTGTTCCCATTCCAGTTTGTCTTGGCTGCCCTCTAGGTTTGCTGTACAGCTACTGCCCTGCAGTTTCCTAAGAGGAAACCCCTCTGGGGTAACCCTCTTGGTTTACTCTCCTTTTTATGAAATACAGACTTCACTAGTTTTCCTGGGAGGCAAAAATTTTAAGACTTTGTGTTTGAAAATATCTTTATTCAACCCTTATACTAGCCTGTTTAACTATTTATAGAATTTCCATTTGTATATCAATTTCTCAGACTTGAAGGCTTTGCTTCATTGTCATTGCTGAAAATCTAGACATTCTGCACTCCACTTAGCCAAAAGACCAAGAAGTGATTCTAATGACATACTGATACTTTTATTGTCCTTGTAATTTTCTCTTCTTTTCCCTTTCCTGTCATTTTAATGGGGTTTCATGAGTAAGCAGACATAAACATGGAATTTCTGAAGCCCATGTTTAACTAGAATTTCTCTGCTGGGCATTTTACATATTAGTTATGTATTTCACCTATATGGATGAAGAAATAGTTGAACGCTTGGACAGGATCACAGAGCTAGTAACAGTAGGTATTCAAGTCCAGGTTTGTCTGATTCCAAAGGCTGGTGCTTTTTCCTTGGGCCTCACTCCTGAAATTCTTCTAGACTAAGACTTTTTTTTAGCTTAACTCTGGAGAGAACAGCAAAAGAAAATTTTGGAGGCTGCTTCAAACAAAACAAAAAATTTTAAGGCTCAATTTTTTTCTTAAAAATTCATTTTATTTTAATTAATAATGTCCCCATAGTTGCAGTTAATTTTAAATGTACCATGTTTCTGCACACCTCTAATGGTATGCTATACCCTTAGAAATGGTTTGAGAAGCAGAAATTCTAGTCCAGTCTTCTTTTTGTAGATAGGCTCGGAAATGCTACCCATAGATCTAGCAAATTAATGTCACAGCTGGGCCAGAACTTTAGCAGACTGATGACTTTTTCTCCCTTGTGATTACCTTTCCCCCAATATTTTATTTCAAATGTATAGAAAAATTGAAAAAAACTGTTAACTCCCATAAACCTACCACTTCTACTCTACGACTGCCAATTCATTCATCTATCAATTCCTGATTGTACCTTTTAAGTACTTTCTACTAGACTACTTCCAGGATCTTTCCTCATTTATTTGGGTCATTAATCCAGAGAATGAATGGGGAAGTGCAAATAGCCAAATATTTGAGTACCTGCTATATGCTTAGGACATAATGGAGGGAATATAAGATAGCATTGATGCCATGAAGGAATTTACAATCTAGTTGAAGATAGTATATAACAATTTATGAGCATATAAACTAGAATAGTATAAGGATGTGCTTCCTGGTTTAATAAAGAATTATGGATTGATAAAACATTTCAAAGGTTTAGGCTTAAGTGTAGCAAATTCACTTTTAACTCCCAGACAATATATGTATGCCTGTATACAGAAAAAATTATAATCTTCCTGTCATAAACTAAATCAGTCTCTTTAGCTCAGTGTTTTCTTTTCTGCTTTCCTTTTCCTTTTTATATCCAAAACTTCCCCTCTAGCACATGATAGAGAAGTCAAAAAGGGGTACACAATGAGAAGACTCCTTCCTACCTCAGTCCCCTAGTTGCCAGTTTCCCTTCTTAGAAGCAACCACTTTACGACTGGTTTCCTTAAATCTGGAGCTATTTAATGCATATAAAAAGCTTATCCAGGTGTGTATATACATTAAATATATTAAAATATATATGGTGGCATATTACACACTGTTTCGTACCTGCTGTTCTGATTAGTGTTTTCTTCCCTACCTCCTGAGTACTTCCCTTCACTCTTGGACTCCCTAGACCAGTGTGCATTATATCTTTCATTCTCTCACATGCTAGCTGTATTCCTATACTCATACTCAGATTGAAGACACTTGTTTCCTACATGTTAAAGGAAGAACTTGGGACAACAATGTCCTCACCTCAATTACAATTAGTACATCTTTAAAAAATTCCACCTAGAAACTGGAGGACAAGGGCTGCCTTAAGTCATTCTTGAAGGTAGATTAGGTGGATATAGTTAAGGAGGTCTGCAAGATAAAGCAGTCCTCATCTGAAAGCAAACCACTCACTAGCTGACCTAATAAGTTAATGGACACTCAGAGTGTAACCTCAATTATATGTACAAAATCCTACCAAAGATGGAGCATGTTATGTTTTAAACAGATTTAAATCCATATTCTTTCATATTTGTTTCACTATGAAATCACATGCTGACTCTAAATAAAAGCAAGCAATTCCCTCATTTATAATTAATTCACCCATTAAACAGATCTTAATTGCTCTTTGGACCTCAGAATTACTAGACTTTGTTCATCTTCCTTGAATCCCTTAAGTAAAAAATGAAAGATAAATGATAAGTTCAATATTTTTAATTAATAATCTTGGAACAAATACATTAACAGTTATATAGCATTTTACAATTCTGAAAGAGCTTTCACTTATACCAATTAAACCCTCACAACATCCCTGTGAGGTAGGCAGGGTCAGTGTTGTTTTCCTATAACTAGTGAGGAGAACAAGGCTCAGAGGTGAAGGTCACGCAGTTGGTAAATGATGGAGCCAGGACTAGAACCTAGACCTTTTGACATGCTGCCTCCCTGAGAACATTCAAGTAATGATAATCTATGCTCTATATATGAACATTTCTCCTGTGATGTTGATCAGATCTGTTTTTATATGTTTGATACCACCTTTTCCTAACATCACAAAACACTCAAATTGTGATGAGACATTTCCTCCCTGTAGCTGGACTATTTCTATTGGATGTATCAAGCACCATCCTACGATGAAATTTGTGTTTTAAGTTTTGAGGATCCTTGGCTACAACTTCTAAATTACGATATGAAAATTCACTTTAGAAAATTCTGCAAAAGTATTCCTATGTTGAATATGTCAAACTCACTTAAGAACTACACAAGCCTGTTTATATTTTTGAAAGCTTTGCAATCTTTCCCAATAAGATGTATATAAATGGAAAAGGGGAAAGGTATTTAGTAACATTACAACATTACTGGGAAACCTATGCAGAGTGCACCTAAGTGCAAGTCACATCACACTAATTTGTTTTTGTTGTTAGCCTTCTAAAGGAAGGAAAACCATTAGAAAACTTTCAGGTTTGATCCCATCTTAAGTGTGACATCCTCAGCAACTAGCCAGAAAAATGATCTGAATTATACCAGTAGGAGGAGGGTTCAAGCAGTAGTGATCAAAGCATATAGGCATGCGGTAAAAAGAAAATACTTGCTCTTCAGTGGTTTTGCATAGGTCCAGTGTAAATATAGTTATCACTTATCAAGGCAGATTTTAAGCTATAGTTTCATCTATATTAAACTTAGAAGTGTGAAATATGGTGGAGTTATCAACTGAAACTGAATGTAACTGACCCAAAACTATCTGTCAAAAGCAGAGTAAAGCTCAATGGGCATAAAGGTAAGGGGCAAAACTCAACTGCTCTGGTATGGAGAGAAAAAGTAAATGCAAATCTTCAGGTTAAAATGAACCATAGAACACTGGGCATGTAAAGCAGGTTTTAAAAATATGAAAATGACACTAAGCTGTGTTATCAGGAATGATATTTTTAAATTCCAGTTTTGGTCTTATAAATTTAAGAGAATGGGGAGAAACTCAAGCCTTAAGCCTACAGAGACACAAGATGGTGCAGAAAACGAATGGGATATAGAAACAAGTTGAGGAGGTGAAAGGTTAAGGAACACCAAGAAACAAATACATTCAAAGTGGCTTTAGATTCCCTCTAAATCCATCCTCTCCAAAAATGTTTCCTAATTGAGAGATCTGATAAAAAAGTTGGTGACAATAAAAGTGACTATTACCTTACAAAATAAAGTATTTAAATGTAGATAAGAAATTATGCTAATACAGATTAGTCCACTGACCAGGCTGTGGAAACTGAAACTTAAATGCTGCTGTTAGTGAGACATGGCAGAAAACTGCTTCCAAATATAGAATTGCCATATTAGGACCCAACATTAGTGAAACTATTAAGAAACAAGTGCTTAACTTTTTACACTTGAAGCCTAATTAAAAAAACATTGGCATCTTTAGTTAAGAAATTAACAGTTTAAATGAATTAAGTTTTCTAAGCTAAAACTTGAGATGATTTAGAATGTTCTAGTTGGGCTCAAAACCAACTACATGTTTGAAATGCATCTAGACTATATTCCTTACATAGTATCATTGTCATCATCATCTTCGTGTTTTCTCTTCAATGGGTTTGATTCATTGGCCGTATTCTGTGATGAAACCATGTTGGTGGTAATAAGAATATTTTTGGGCCCAATCATTGAAGAATTAATCAGAACATTTTGAACTGCAGTTGTTGTAGGAACTGTAAACAGAGAAAACACCCCCGAACTATGAATTACCCAGAACCAGAACATATGGTAAAAAGTATTTAACAAAGCTGAATGTAATTCTAATAATTTCAGTAGCAGAAGTGTGACTACATAGAAGAAACTCGGGTAATTATATTGCCTAGTACAAGGTTAAAAGAGTTCTGTTAGTTTTTTGTTTTTGAACTTAACTACCTAAAATTCCACTTAGTACTTAGTCATGGGAAACAGTGCACTGGATTCATCATGGCACATTCTGAAGGCATATATATGTTCAAGGTCAGGAATGATGCTTTCCTTATAGGCCAATATTTTATATAAGCGGTTTTTATACAAGTAGTTTACTGTGTGTGGTTAGGTTTCAGATGTGAAATTAAATATGTATTCATTAACTATAACAGAATTCTAGTTATTCCAACTTTATATATATCCTTCCATGAAGTGAGTAAAGGTACAATTTTCATTTGATGTGCACTAAGTTATATTATTTTCCTGAGCCTTAACCCTAAGTGCTTTTCCCTGAAGATGTCTTAGATTTGTGGATCCTAACTTTAGTTAAGCGTTTTTCAAGAATCTGATGATCACACTGAATCCTCTCCCACACCCCAAAATGTTATATATATGTAAAATTTCATATAATTTTAGTGGGCTCATAGACCCCCTCTGAAGATTTGCAGCATTACTGCCACCTTCCTGTTATGATAGTAAAACTATTTAACTCTTGGTATAGGAACACAAACTGTTCTATAATTACAAATTATGCACAAATTTTAAAATTAAAAAAAAATATTTTAAAAGAACCACTTTCAACCCTCTACCCTCCCTACCTGCCCATTAGGTTACCTGGTTTGACAGGTGCGGACTGGGAAGGTGGAATCTGCACCGTAAATCTTTGGCTTGTCACTGACACTGGAGGTGCAACTTTATTTGGGACAGACACTGTTTGTGGGGTTGCTGTAGTTATAATTAACAGACCATGTTAGTTAGATGACTTATACAGGTTCATATTCTGCCCTCCTTAGCTTATCAGAAACTATCTTAAAAGCACAGGGAACTAATGAAAGGTGAAAAAAAATTATTTGAAATAAGAGTGAACCTCAATAGTTTAGATGCTGAAACTTCAGGATAGTGCAGTGGTAAAGAATGTAGGCTCTGGAGCCTACCTACTTGTGTTTGAATCCAGGCTTTATCACCTACTGAGTGTCCTTTGGCGAATTATTTAATTTTTTTGTACCTCAGTTTCCTCATATGTCAAATAGAGACAATAGTATCTATTTCATAGAATTCTTGTGAGAATAATCCATGTAAAGCTCTTTAAACAGTGACAGACACTGAATTTTAGCTACATGGAGTCATGATGTTGAGTATTTAAATAAACTAGCAGACTAGAGACCTAAGATTTCTATTTACCTTAGATGGCACTTTTAATCTGTCACTTGCTGAGAATTAGAAGATGTCTACTATGCCCATGAAACTAAATCAACATGCATCTAATGAAAGTCTATCAGATAAACCCCTTGGAGTCCCCAGGTGGGCACAAAAAAATCATATTCCTTTTCTATATCTAGAAATTTTTTAAGAATAAAGAGATCTTGGAGATAACCTAGTCCAACCCCTAGTCATCTTAATTCTTCTCATTATTCCAAGGAACAACTCAAATACCATCCCATTGTTCGGAAGTCATTGCCTGCCTCTGAAATTCCCTTAATACAGTGGTCCCCAACCTTTTTGGCACCAGGGACTGTTGCTCCTATGAGAATCTAATGCCTGATGATTTGAGGTGTACCTGAGGCAGTGATGCTAGTGCTGGGGAGCGGTTGCAAATACAGATGAAGCTTCACTCAATAGGCCGCCACTCACCTCCTGCTATATGGCCCAGGTCCTAACAGACCACAGACCGGTACCAGTCTGTGGCCTGGGGGTTTGGGGATCCCTACTTTAATACATTATAGGAGCCTTATTATTAGTGTCTTGTACACTAAGTTACAAGCCCCGGCTAACCTTTTTCACCCTTATGAGCACATGACTTTTGTGCCTTACTCCTAACAGGCATTCAACAAATGTTTGCTTAATGATTGAATTTTGCAAGACTCAAAGACAGTATGTATATTGATGCCACAGCTCTCTCAAAAAATGCATATATGGAAATGTGTCTGTTCCTAGTTTTTCCTTTGGGGATGCAGGCTTTCTTTCCATACATCCCTTTCCCCTGAAACCAACAGTTTTCCTGAAGCAGTTTTCCCAGGGGGTAGAGTTACTGAAAGAAACATACGAACATCTTCAGGAATGAAAGGGAAGAAAACCTAAATGGGGAAAAGAAGCCCAACCCTGAAGATGAGACTTTAATATATCTCCATCCCTAGGCAAATTTTGGCATATATTAAGGAGTGGTCCAAAGAATTTGGTGAAACTTAATGAAGCCATATAGGTATTTTATTTCATCAAAATTCACAGGTAGATGTTTTCTTGACCATTACCATAAGGAATTGTTAACATTTAAGTATGGAGTTTAGGTTTTAAAATTGAACAGAGTAGACGCTTAGGTCTTATATTTCATAAAACCCACTGAAAAAATTTTTAAAGTTAAAAACTTGAACCTTTAATAGTTTTTAGCAGCTCCCTCAACTCTAGATTTTAAGAATTTCTAAAACATGTACAATAAATGTCTAACTAGGAATAAAAATCACAACTGATAACTAAAATTGGTTAACTTGCCAACATGAGAAACTGATGACCACAGCCTACAGTTTTAAAGAACTGGTATTCACTTAAGTAACATGAATCTACAAACAGTAAATAATCAAAGTTATACAAATTATTTATGTAAATTTCTGTCCACAAAGGTCATATGCAGGAAATTAGAAATGTATAAGTAATACTATACTAGGCTGGTTTTAAAATGCTGGAATGTAAATTAACATCTTGAGAAAATCAAATGCTGCTTATACTAGACTCAAGTTATAAGCAATAAGAGCCAAAAAAACAATATCCAAAAAATCCCCTCAAAGAGAAGGGAATTTTTCTTCTGAAAATTCTTTGACTATGAAAGAAATCCAGCAGGAATGAAGGACAAAAAAAATCAGGAAATCTAAATTCATTATTTATGTTTTCCTTATTACTCAAACGATGACATTAAACAGATACAAATAATGGTTTCTAAATACCATTCTCCACTAAAAGGAGCCAGGGCTCTGGAGAAATGGCTGATTCTAGGACTGGGGTAAAAATATAAGATGAGTTTGGAACATCTTGTGGCAGAAAGCAAGAAATGCTCAAAGAACTATGGAGACTGACAGGGTCAAAGATGAAGGCACAGAAGAAGGAGCTTCCACTGACCAATATAGAACAATCAATACTACCTTGGAAAAGGTTAGTATAAAAAATGATTGTTTTCTTTGATATCCTTAAGCTTTTGTACATTTTAAACTTTCCTTTTGACATTCTCTTGCCAATTTATTCAGAAATTAATTTCTGATAAGTTGGCTACTGCCATGAGTGTTTGGCAACTTCATTTGCATAGCTTAAATTCCTGTTTTTGGTGTCATATTTTATACCAACAACAATGCTGGATAATGTCGTAATCTATACTTACTTGGGATCAGATATTCCTTGTGGTTTTTCTCAGTTTGAAATCTGATACAATATATGTCTATAGCTTTACTAGAGGATGAGTAAATGTATTGATGGCAACACACATATGGGAATTTCTGACTCACCTTTTGACTTGTATTATAGTTCAAAATCAAGTGCTGAGGCACTTCTTCTTTACCAGCCAGAAATGGCATTTCCCTCTCTCACTTACCTATAGTAGGAGTGGTAGGTCTGCTACTAACAGCACCAACACTTAACCGTGGAACTAATCTTCCTTGGTTAGGTCCCTAGGGGATTTAACAAACAAATTAGTTTTAATGTTCAGATTTTACACCTAAACTTACCAGGAATGAAATTAGTATTGTTGATATGAATTATTAACGGATAATCTATGGCAAGAATGTCCTGTTTTTGTTCCATTAGTGTTCTAAATCTAACATTTAAACAAAGGTTTTCACAAATATATATATAAACAGATATGAGTGTGTGCATATATAAATATGTACATATATAATTCTATAGTATTTAGGTGAAGGTAGGGTCTTATTTGGGGATAACAGCTAACTTCCTTATAATTTTTAATCTTAACTAGTCAACATCTTAACCTACAAGAAATAAACTCTTATAGTGGAACTTAAGACAATAAAAGGAACCCAATATAGGGAGAACTTTTTCAGTGCTAGGAGAGCCTTAGGTCGTATTTCAGAAAGCAAGTCTAATTCCTAATGGTATATCATTTACTATGTTATTGGGTTTCACAAAAAAACTATGGTATAGTGGAAAGATTATGAATTTTGAGACCTGGGAATCTGTCCTAGCTTTGCTACTAACTCCGCAGATAAGTTTAGGTTCAGTTTCTTGATGTGGAAAAAAAGTGTTGGGTTAGATTGAATACAAGTTCCTTTTAGCTCTAAAAGTTTTGGGTCTTATATTTTATATCTTAACATGGCAACTAACTGCAGACATGATATTTTCAAAGCAGCAAATTAAAAAAAAAATCCTAGAAAATTATCTTAGCCTTTAATTTACTGCACTATCTACAGGCATTTGTTTTTTTACAAATTTCCCTAACACATCTTACATTTTAAAAAAGCTAAATTGACTAAAAATGCTTACCTTTTTAATTAAGGACTTCAGCTTATAGTTTGGAGCTGTTAAGCAGTATCTGTCAGGTGGCAGTCTGGGTCCTACATATGGCTTAATCAGAGGTAAAGGGGTTTGATTTTTCTGCCTTGCAATATCTAGTAAAAACTAAAAAAAAAAAAAGAAAGAAAAAAGAAAATCCTAATTAGAACTACAATGAAAAAAACTATAAGTAAAATGAACTTTAAGTAAAAGTTTACTCACATCTCTCGGAGGAGGAGAGGTAAAAGACTGGTCAGCGCGGCACTGGATTGCCAGTCTCACATCATCTGCATCAACATTAGGTTTCTTAGCATGGCTCGAATAAATTTTTGCATCATCCAGAATTGTAGTCACATATCCTTTAAGAACAAAACATTATTTTCTTAAACATATGAAAACAGCTTAAATTTATGGCCATTTTTCTTAATGGAAGGTTCCATTAATTTCTAGAAAGTTTATGAATTTTGGTTCTAATATTTAATTGTCCTATCTATACGATCAAATTTTAAAAAGATATCAGTATAAATGTTACTGTCCCCTAGCTTGAGCTCCTTTTTACTGCTTTAGGTTGAATTCTATGATAGTAACTGTTAAAGTAATTTAGTTGAAAAGGTTCTTAGAATAAGACAATCTTTTCAGATTCACAAGTTAGGCAAATTTTTGGTGTTTTGTCAACTTACGGAAAGCAAATTCCAACATTTGATTTATAACCCTTGGTTCGTACTCAGTAATTCCCATATCCTTCAGGATCTGTGCCATCACCTGTGGATTCAAATAAACATGCCAGATGCATAATCTAGGTACTGGAAATCAAGACTGGACCGAGGGTAGTATTTATAATACAAGGTCCCCCTTCTCTGGGCTCCAAACTTGTACTCGTCCTTTTCCTCACAAGTGAATGTAAGGATCATATCAAATCCCTCCATACCTTCTTTGCTGAAAACTTACTTTTTTGGCTAGGGGTAGGAGCAGGGGCAAAGAGGCCCGGGTTGGTTTTCTCAGCAGAAGTAGGGGTGGCTACAGCTGGTTGTCATTTTCAGATGCGGCGAAGAGAGAAGCTAGCATCAGAACCCCGGACGCGAGAGTCAGAGCTCGCAGACCAGGTGAGATGACCAGGTGGCCGGGACCCGAGGCCCAGGAGACAAAGCCCGGCAGCTGGCCTGCGCACTCTTGCGGGGCTGCTGGGATGGCGGGAGAGCGCCTCGGGTCCAGGGCACCCACAACTCCCCCTCCCGGCCTCCCAGACTGGGCTGAAGCCAGCACAGAAGCCCATCAGGCCCCATGCCTGGGCCTGCTTCCCAGGTCCCTGGCCCCGCCGAGCTTTGCGACCCGCCTCTCATCCTTCGCACTTACCAAAGCATCTCTGGGAGCATTCTTGGGAGGCGCCATTTTGCCCGACTCCATGTTCTGCCACTACTCACCCGGGGAGAGAAGGCTGCTCGCAGGATCCTCGCTCAGGCTCCACCCCTGCGGGGAGCGCAAGGCGGGGTTACCGCGCTGGCCCCCGGGTCGCCTTTTGCCAGCCGCTACCTGGCCCCGGGGAGGCTAAGGAGGAGCCGCAGACTCCAACCGACTAGGAGAAGCGGGTAAGCCTTCCCCGATTAGACCTCAGCTAATACTTCCAAGAGCCGAGAAGCTTGTCTTCCCAGAGCTGTTCTCCGGAAAAGTGCACCAAAAGGGCCAGCCTTATCTTTTATGGGACCTCTCCTCACACCTGCACCTCCGGCCCCTTGGGTCTCCCTGGAATGCATACAGGGGTCCTGCCTCCACCCGCCCTGGTGGTAGGGTTGTCTGGTCAAAAGCAGACTGCCCAGTTAAATTTGAATATCGGACCAACACCGAATACACTTTAGCATAAGTATAGCCCAAATATTTAGTGGGCTATACTTATGTTACAAAATTATTCTGACATTCAAATTTAACAGGAAGGTCTGTATTTTTATTCGCTAATCTTGATGCAGGATGGGGCAAATTTCCCTGAGTTGGGGGGCGGGGGCGAGGGGAACCAAGCCATGCAACTTGAGAAGAGAGGGTCTTTTGGCGGTGAGTGTAGAAAGAATTCAACACACATGCCAAAGTTAGAGTCAAAAGGAAAGTTTATTAGAAAAGGAATAACACTCCACAGAGTGTGGTCTCCTCTTAGAGTCAGACAGAGAGAGAGAGAGAGAGAAAGAGAGTGAGAGAGAGTGTAAAGAGTACTGAGAGAGGGACAGAGGGACCCTGAATGTTCTGGGAATTCAGTTTATATATCATTCTTCAGTTCCTGTGAGTTATAGTTTAAAAGACTTTGTCAACTCATTTCCTTTGCCATGGACATACAGTGAGGAAGGGGGAGAGTATATAGCGTGAAAGGGTAAGACTATATAGTGTTAAAGGCCCACTGGCTGACAGTTCCCAACCTTTAATACATAGGTTCTCCGTGGTTTTAGCCATAGAGAATGAATGAGTTTATTTATGTAGGGCAGCCACTTAAAAACTCTGTTGTTGCTGTTTCCACTTTCACAGGTATGGGAAATGGGTTGTTAGCAATCCCAGTAGAAATCTTCCTTTCTTCTGCAAGTGTCCTTCTAGCCTGGTTGCAGGGCTGATCAGCAGATGGCAGTCTCTGAATGTAGCTTGATTAACATTTTTAATTCTCTTGCTTCTTCCCTACGTTAATCTGGCAACTCTACACTACACTGCTCTGCACAAAGCAGGACTTTGGTCAGCGATAGTCACACCTGAAACCCTGTTATGGTTCCCTATTTCATACTGATGAAAAGCTAAAGCCTTTGACCATCTGTGAGAGTCTCCACTGGAGCCCTCCCCATCCCCCCAGCATTGTTCCTTGGCCCTGAGTAGTTTCTCTGTGTCCTTGCTGAGGCCCACCTAGGGCCCTCACTTGCCTCCCAGATGCCCTCTCCTCCTCACTCTCCACAGTACAGCCCGAGTGACTTAAGAAAAACATGCATCAGTTAACTATCTTTAGCTTAAAGTGTTCCAAAGTGAACTCTTTCTTACTCCTTCATAGTCCACCAATATACTAGAATTCTCCATCCCAAGAACAGGCATCCCAACCCAGCAGTTAGCCATGCTATGCTCTTTCTCCCACAATCTACACTCAGTCTAGCAGCAAGTCCTGTCAGGGTGACCTCCCAAAGTTTATCTGTCTCCACATCTCATTCCAGTGCTACAATGTTAATAGTTCAAGCCAACAACCTTACCAAGACTACAGAAATAGGTCCCTAAAATTATGCTCCTTCACATTCCTCACACAATCAGATTTCTTAGTCATAAATCAAATAATTGTATTCCTTTCCTTAAAACCCTCTAATGGCTTCCCTCTCCCACACAAAAATTCATGCTGATTTCTGGGGCTTAGCAGGCCCTTCAGTTTTGGGCACAAGCTTACTTCATCTCACTTGTCTGAATTGGTCATCCACCAGGCATCCATCTTGAACTCTGGGCAGGTTACCCAAGAACCTCATGTTCTCAACACATTGTTTCCAGTGAGAACCCTGATACCAATGCTCTGCAAGTGCCTTTCCCAGCTCACTGTGGGCAGCCTCTATGTAAGACTAATAATGCTTTTTTTTCCCTTTTGAATTTATGCACAAGGTACACAATTTAAAAAATATGTTTAAAAAAACAAGAAAAGAAAACCTGTCTGGTTTGTTCCAGCCACTCATTTCTCTTTTCACAGAAGGCACCACTGTTTACCACTTGTCTATGTAATTACAAATATTACCTTCTTCATATGTTGTTCCCCCACCTGAATGGTACTATACCATTCGGGTGACCAACCTTTGGAGAGCAACATGGGACAAAGCTGTACTAGATGAAAAGACTCATATAATTGATAATTGTACAGATGTGTGTTATTGCTTTAATATAAAAATGTAAAAATAGATGTTCATCCTATTTTTGTTCATTTTATGTTTTTTTTCTGTATTATTTGCTATTATTTAAATGAAACAATAAGACTAGGACATCCATATCAATACCTATGGAACACCTCATTATTATTTTAAAATAACAGCTTTATATATAACTCACATACTGTACAATTTGCTAACTTAAGATTGTACAATTAAGGAGTAGTTTTAGTTTATTCACAGAGTTGTGCAACCATTACACCATGCATTTTAGAACAGTTTCATTCCCCCCACAAAACTCCCCACTTGGACACAAAATTGGCTCCTGTTGCAATATATGATACTTATACTCCCTATATAGTCCATGCTTCACTATGATACTACTTCTTATGTAGTAGACATTAGGCTCATCCTTGTCTACTGCACACTAACTTATTTTGTGTAGTTGGAGTAATTATTAGAGATTTTCAGATATTTACAACTATTTATCCAACAGATAATCCATGATCTATAGTAATAAGAATTTAAAAAACTGGTGTAATTCATTATCTAGAGTTGTCATTGACAGTCATATTAGTCCTTGATGTCCTCTTGGCTAGCCGACAGAAAATTTGTACTATAGCAAATATTTCTTGTTATATACCTACATAAATACTACAGGACAAGTACAATAGTCTTTCACTAGCCTAAAAGAAAGGAAGAAAAAAAACACTAGGTCTAAAAGAGACCCAGCTGGTTTCTGGTACATTATTTAATTGCCCAGGTTTTAGAACTTTGGCCCATAGCTTTGAGATTTGTTAAAAGGACTAGTAGTCATTTTGTTTCTGATAATCACCTGTGTTACAATTTGGCTGGTGTATCCTGTCCAGAGTCTTAAATGTTACTGCACAGCCATTGTCATGTCACGTGGTTCAATAAGTCATCCTACAACAAAAGGAGAAGAAAGGATTAACTCTTATTTAACTATAGACTATGTTTAATTGATACTCTTCTGATTCTGATCAGCAAAATCTGGTGAAAATCCAGTTATGGATTAAAGTTTTGTGGCCTGATGTCATCTGCCCTTAGGAACTAACAGCAATAACAACATAAAAGCATCCTCTGATATCCAGGAACTGATCTAATATAGCTAGGCCTTAGTATTGTTAGGAGCATACCTGGTGCTGCTAGCTAGGCTGTTATTCTCCTGTTGGACATAACAATCTCAACACCAACATCAGAGAGAGTCACTCTGTGACCATGATAAAGTGAGACATAGCAAAGCCACTTCATAGCTTTGTCTAAGCACACAAAAAACAAGGTCACTGTGACTCATAAAATGCCAAACATCCCCGTACTTAGGTATCATGAGTACTGCTACTTCTTTACCAATTGTAGCTTTATCCTTGTTGTAAATCTGCCTTCTCTATAGATAAGATTTATTGTGATGCCCCTAATTTCTGACATTACCCGATCTAGGGTAAACACCTTCCTTCTTAGACCCTCTAATATCCTCTTACTGAGACTGCCCATAATTCCCCATGATATAAGTTCTCCCTTGCTGCATGAAGTAATAAACACAACTTGTTCAACTACAGGTACATTCTCGGTACTCTTTGGTTTAGAGAGCATTAACATTTGCTGTCTGTGTATCCTGTTTGGTGAAGTGTCACTTCTCTATCTCTTTAGCTCATTGTTGAATTGGATTGTTTGTTTTCTTATTATAGTTTTAAGAGTTCTTCATGTATTCTGGATATAAACCCTTTATAAGATTTGCAAATGTTATCTCCTAGTCTATGGCTTGTGTTTTCATTTTTCTCAATGATGTCTATTGAAGCTCAAAAAATTTTATTTTGAGGAAAACTAATTTATCAATTTTTAAAATAGAGTGTGCATTTTGTGACATATGTAAGGAGGATTTTCCTAATCCATGGGTTTCAATATTTTCTCCTGTGTTTTCTTATAAAATTTTTATATTTTAGCTCATCTTTATATCTTTGTTTTTTATATATGTTGTGAGATAAGGGTCTAGATTCATCTTGTTGCATGTGAATATCCAATTCTCCCATTTGTTGAAAAAGAATATTTTCCCTATTGATTTGCCTTGGTATCATTGTTGAAAATCAGTTGTCCATAGTTAAGGGTCTATTTTTAGACTGTCAATTTGTTTCATTCATCTATATGTGTATCCTTATGCCAGTACCATATTGTCTTGATTATTATAGTTTATAGTCAGTTTTGAAACTGGGAAGTGTGAATTTTCCAACTTTATCCTTTTTTCAAAATTGTTTGGTTTATTCTTGGTCTTTTGCATTTCCATAAAAATTTTAGGATTAGATTGCCATTGTTTACAAAAAAATCCTTCTGAGGTTTTTAAAGGTATTGCATTGAATTTTTGACATGTTATTTAGGAGTGGGTTTAATCTGAAAATATTTTGAAATTTTCCAGCTATCTTTCTGTTACTGATTCCTAGTTTCATTCCATTGTGGTCTGAGAGCATTCGTTGTATGATTTCTATTTTCTTAAATTTGTTAAGTTGTGTTTTATGGTCCAGAATGTGGTCTGTCTTGGTGAATGTTCCATGTGAGCTTGAGAAGAATGTGTATTCTGCTGCTGTTGCATGAAGTATCTAGAATATATAAAGATTTCTTACATCCGATGATAAAAAGACAAATGAACTGTATATTGCTCCTCTGCAAACCTCAGTTGAAAATGAGCCTTATTTAGTAATTCAAACACACAGTATTGTGATCACAGGAGCAATATAGTACCTGAAAGTGTTGAGAAATTATTGTGCATACACTATAATGTCATAATTTAAAAAATGATTTTTGAATAAGAACATTTTAACAGTCTTTATAATTATTGTGAAGTTAAAATGAATAACTTCGTTTAGTGAATCTTTTAATCGTGCATTAATGCTTTATGTTTCTATATTTATATTTAAAATTTACATGCAAATAGAAATATAGAAAATTTGCCAATACCTGATTTTCCCCCTAATTTTTAAAATCATAACCATATACTTAGGTAGGTTTGACTCCATGGCAAAAAAGAGATCTAACTCTCTGAACTACCTATAAAAGTGAAAAAAATTTTTTTTTGTGAGAATGAAATGTTTCTCATCAGTGGATCTTAACAGGTTCTCTACATAGGTAGCATAGTATAGTAGGATGTCTTTTGGTATAATTGTTACCTATTTGGCATGGATAGCACATAGGTTGGTGTCTCCTAAAAATTTTATTTTTATTTTTTAAAATAATTTAAAATAACTTTCAATTACAGTTGGCATACAATGTTAGTTTCTGGTGTCCAACAGGTGATCATACATTTGTGTATGTAACAAAGTGATCACCCCAATAAATTTAGTGCCCACCCGATGCCATACATAATTATTACAATATTATTGACTATGTTCCCTATGCTGTACTTTATATCCCCATGATTACTTTTATAACTACCAATTTGTACACAATCTCTTCCCCTTTTTCACCCACCCCACAACACTCTATCTAGTAACCATCAAAATGTTCTCTATATCTGTGAGTTTGTTTCTGTTTTGTTTGTTTGTTTATTTTGTTCTTTAGATTCCACATGGAATTGAAATCATATGGTCCTTCTATGTCTGACTTACTCTACTCAGCCCAATACCCTTTAGGTTCATCTATGTTGTTGAAGATGGTAAGATTACATTCATTTTTTATGGATGAGAAATATTCAATTGTGTGTGTGTGTGTATGTGTGTGTATGTATATATCACTTCTATATCTATTAATGGACACCAAGGTTGCCTCCATATCTTTCCTATTGAAAATAATGCTGCATTGAACATGGATTCACATGTCTTTTCAAAGTATTGTTTTGGGTTTCTTCAATTAAATACCCAGAATTGGGATTACTGAGTCCTTCTTTGTCTCTTGTTATAGCCTTTGTTCTAAAGTCTATTTTGTCTGGTATAAGTATTGTAACCCTAGCTTTGTTTGTTTGTTTGTTTCCATTTTCATGGGACATCTTTTTTCATCCCTTTGGTTTTAGTCTCTGTGTGTCTTTTGATCTGAAATGAGTCTCTTGTAGGCAGCATGTAGGGGTCTTGTTTTCTTACCCATTCATCCACTCTATCTTTTAGTTGGAGCACTTAATTCTTTTCCATTTGAGGTACTTATTGATAGGAACGTAGTTGTTACCATTCTTTATTCCTGTTTTTGATACATGTTTTTTCTTCTTAAAGAAGGCCCTCCAACATTTTCTGTAATACTGGCTCGGTGGTGATAAATTCCTTTAGCTTATTTTTGTCTAGGAAGCAAGCTCTTTATCTGTCCTTCAACTCTAAATGATAGCTTTGCTGGATAAAGTATTCTTGGTTGTAGATCCTGGGTCTTTATCACCTCGAGTATTTTGTGCCAAGCCCTTCTGTCATGCATAGTTTCTTTTGAGAAATCAGCTGCCAATCTTATGGGTGTTCCCTTATAGGTAACTATCTGCTTTTCTCCTGCTGCTTTTAAGATTCTTTCTTCGTATTTAAACTTTGGCATTTTAATTGTGATGTATCTTGATGTGGGCCTCTTTGGGTTCATCTTGTTTAGGACTCTCTTAACTTCCTAGGATTGTATGTCTATTTCCTTCATCAGGTTAGGGAATTTTTCTGTCATTATTTCTTCAAAGAGTTTTTCAATTCCCTGTTCTCTCTTCTCCTTTTGGTACCCCTATGATATGAATGTTAATAAGCTTGATGTTGTCCCAGAGGCACCTTAAACTGTCGTCATTTTTTTGGATTATTTTTTCTTGTTACTTTTCTGTTGGGTGTTTTATGCTACCTTATCTCATAAATCACTGATAATGTCCTCTGCTTCATTTAGTCTGTTGACTCCTTCCAATGTATTATTCATTTCAGTAATTGTATTCTTTTTTTAAATTTCAAATGTCTTTTCCAAACTCCTTTATTTATACTTTAGAAGCAAAATCACGTTCATCTGAATGAATGACAATGAGCAAAAAACAATATGTCTCAAATGTTATTTTTGAGGAATGAAAAGTATTGATTTAAGTTTAACAAAAGTAATACAGAATTCTTGGTGCAGGTGTCCTTCCCACAAAAGAGGACTAATTCTCTATAAATGGCTCATGTGTTTCTTTCTATTAAGATCCAGGGCTTCTTCTTTATCCTTTTACTCATTTTATTTATTTATTTTTATATTTCATGATTTATTTGTTTTTCTAACTTCTATTTATTTATTTATTTATTTATTTAACATTGTAATTTTTTTTATAATTTGCCCCCCTTTCCTCCCCCCTCCCCACTGGTAACCACTAGTCCATTACCATATCCATGAGTCTCTGTTTGTACTGTTTATCTGTTGCTTTTAGGTTTATATCCCACATATAAGTGATATCATGTGATTTTCAACCTTTTCTGTGTGACTTATTTCGCTTAGTATGATTATTTCAAGGTCCACCCATGTTGTAGTAAATGGCAGTATTTCATCTCTTCTTATGGCTGAATAATATTCCATTGTATATATGTACCACAGCTTTTTTAGCCAATCATCTATCGTAGGACACTTCGGTTGTTTCCATGTCCTGGCCACTGTGAATAATGCTACTATGAACATCGATGTGCAAATATCTTTTTGGATATGGGTTTTCAAGTCTTGAGGGTAAATACCCAGTAGAGGGATTACTGGCTCATATGGTAGATCAATTTTTAAGTTTTTGCAGAACCTCCATACTGTTTTCCATAGTGGCTGTACCAATTTGCAGTCCCACCAGCAGTGTATGAGAGTTCTTATTTCTCCACATCCTCTCCAACATTTGTTATTACTTATCTTACTGATTATAGTTATTCTAACAGGTGTGAGATGGTATCTCAAAATGGTTTTGATTTGCATTTCCCTAATAGCTAGTGATGTTGAGCATTTTTTCATATATTTATTGGCCATTTGTATGTCCTCTAGGGAGAGGTGTCTGTTCAGATCTTCTGCCAATTTTTTGATTGGATCTTTTTTTGTTGTTGTTGTTGTTGAGTCATGAGTTCTTTATATATATTTTTTTAAATTAGTTTTTCAATTATTTTCTTATTAAATTTATTGGGGTGACAATGATTAATACAATTATATAATTTTCAGGTGTACATTATAATTTGACATCTATATATTCTATTGTGTGATTACCACCCAAAGTCCAGTTTCCTTCAGCTACCATATATTTGATCCCCTTTACCCACTTCACCTTCCCCCATCCTCCTATATTTGACCCCTTTTAACCCATCTTCCTTCCTCCTCCCCACCCCCTACGTCTGGTAACTACTAGTCCTTTGTCCATGTCTCTGAGTCTCTGTTTGTTCTGTTCATTTGTAGCTTTTAGGTTTAAATTCCACATATAAGTGATACTATTTGATTTTCAACTTTTTCAGTCTGGCTTATTTAGCTTAGCATGATTATCTCAAGGTCCATCCATGTTGTCACAAATGGCAATATTTCATCTCTTCTTATAGCTGAGTAATATTCCATTATATATATGTGCCACAGCTTCTTTAGCCTTTGGATATGGGTTTTCAAGTCTTTGGGGGTAAATACCCAGTAGTGGGATTGATGGATCATGTGGTAGATCAATTCTTAGGTTTTTGAGGAAACTCCATGCTGTTTTCCATAGTGGCTGTACCAATTTGCAGTCCCACCAGCAGTGTATGAGGGTTCCTTTTTCTCTGCACCCTCTCCAACATTTGTTATTACCTGTCCTGTTGATTATAGCCATTCTAACAGGTGTGAGATGGTATCTCATTGTGGTTTTGATTTGCATTTCCCTAATAGCTAGTGATGTTGAGTATCTTTTCATATATTTGTATATCCTCTAGGGAGAAGTGTCTGTTCAGGTACTCTGCCCATTTTTTGATTGGATCATTTGTTTTTTGTTATTGAGTCATATGAGTTCTTTGTATATTTTGGATATTAGGCCCTTATTGGAGGTGTTGCTTGCAAATGTATTTTCCCATTGAGATGGTTGTCTCTTTACTTTGTTGACAATTTCTTTTGCTGAGCAGAAGCTTTTTAGTTTGATGTAGTCCCATTCATTTATTTTAGCTTTTACTTCCCTTTCTTTTGAGGTCAAATTCACAAAATTCTCTTTAAGTCCAAGGAACTTGAGTTTAGTTCCTAGGTTTTCTTCTACGTAATTTATTGTTTCAGATCTTATATTCAGGTCTTTCATCCATTATGAGTGAGTTTTGGTGTGTGGTGATAGACAACAGTCTAGTTTCATTCTTTTGCAGGTGGCTTTCCAGTTTTCCCAGCACCATTTATTGAAGAGGCTTTCCTTTCTCCACTGTAGGTTTTTGGCTTTTTTTGTCGAAAATTATTTGCCCATATAAATATGGATTTACTTCTGGACTCTCGATTCTGTTCCAGTGGTACATGTGTCTGTTTTGCTGCCAATACCATGCCATTTTAATTACTGTCACTTTGTAGTTTAATTTGAAGTCGGGCAGAGTGATGCCTCCAGCCTCGCTTTTTTTTTCTCAGGATGGCTTTGGAGATTCTTTTGTGCTTCCATACAAATGTGATGATTTTTTGTTCTATTTCTTTAAAAAATGCCACTGAGATTTTGATGGAGATTGCATTAAATCTGTATAATGCTTTAGATAATATGGTCATTTTAACTATGTTGATTTTTCCAATCCAAGAACGCAGAATATCTTTCCATTTAATTGTATCTTCTTCGATTACTTTTAATAGGGTCTTATAGTTTTCATTCTGTAGGTCTTTCACATGTTTCATTAGATTTATTCCCAGGTATTTTATTCTTTTTGTTGCAACTGCAAAAGGAATTATTTTTTCTACGTCTTTTTCTGATACTTCATTGTTAGAGTATAGGAATGCTATGGATTTTTGAACATTGATTTTGTAACCAGAAACTCTACTGTATTTACTTACTGTTTCTAGTAGTGTATTTGTGGAGTCTTTAGGGTTTTCTATATAGATATTCATGTCATCCACAAATAGTGACATTTGACTTCTTCATTTCCTATTTAGATGCCTTTTATATCTTTCTCTTGTCTGATTGCACTCACTAGGACCTCCAATATTATATTGAATAACAATGGCGATAGTGGACAGCCTTGCTTTGTTCCTGATCTTAGAGGGAAGGTTTCTAGTTTTTCACCATTAAGTATAATGTTGGCTGAGGGTTTGTCATAGATGGCCTTTATTATATTGAGATATTTTCCTTCTATACCGATTTTGTTAAGTGCTTTGATCATAGATGCGTGCTGTATCTTTTGAAGGCTTTTTCTGCATCTATTGATATGATCATATGATTCTTATTTTTTAATTAGTTTATGTGGTGTATCACATTAATTGATTTGTGTATGTTGAACCATCCCTGTGCCTCTGCGATGAAGCCCACTTGATTGTGGAGTATAATCTTTTTTAATATGTTGCTGTATTTGGTTTGCTAGTATCTCATTTAGGATTTTTGCATCTGTGTTCATGAGAGGTATTGGTCTGTAGTTTTCTTTTTGTGTGTGTGTGTGTTACTTTGACCATGTTTTGGTATCAGGGTAATATTGACCTCATAAAATGAGTTGGTAAGTAATTGCCTCCTCTTCAATTTTTTGGAAGAGTTCGAGGAGAGTAGGTATTAAATCTTGTTTGAATGTTTGGTAGAATTCACTGATGAAGCCATCTGATCCTGGACTTTTACTTTTTGTCAGGTTTTTGATGATTGCATCCATTTTCATACTGCTGATCGGTCTATTTAGATTTTCCAGTTCTTTTTGATTCAGCCTGGGAAGGTTGTATTTTTCTAAGTACTGGTCCATTTCTTCTAGGTTATTAAATTTGGCGTTCTATACTTTTTCATAGTATTCTTGTATGATCCTTTGTATTTCTACGTTGTCAGTCATAATTTCCCCTCTTTCATCCCTGATTTTGTTTATTTGTGTCCTTTCTCTTTTTTCTTTATTGCGTCTAGCCAGGGTTTTTTTTAATTTTATTAAACTTTTCAAAGAACTAGCTCTTGATTGCATTTATTTTTTCTGTTTTTTTTTTTAATTTCATTCATTTCTGCTCTAATTTTGATCATTTCTTTCCTTCTGCTACCTTTAGGCTTCATTTGTTTTTAGTTTTGTAATTTTTGAAGATGAAGCATTAGGTTGTTTGGGCTCATTCTTTTTTTTGGAGGTAGGCCTGTAATGATATGAACTTTCCTCTTATGACTGCTTTTGCTGTGTTCTAAACGTTTTGATATGTTGTACTATCATTATCATTCTTTACTCTGTATCTCTTGATCTCTCTTTTTATTTCTTCTCTGAGCCAGTGATGCTTCAGTAGTATGTTGTTTAATCTCCATGTATTTTTGGTTCCTACCGCTTTCTTTTTGCATTTGATCTCTATTTTCATAGCATTATTATCAGAGAATATGGGTGGTATGATTTCAACCCTCTTATATTTGTTGAAGCTATCTCTGTGTCCCAGTATGTGGTCAATCCTTGAGAATGTTCCATGCGCACTAGAGAAAAATGTATAAGCAGCTTTTTTGGAATGAAAGGCTATGTAAATGTCAATTATGTTCAGTTGGTCTAATGTGTCAATTAAGGATGTTATTTCCTTATTGATTTTCTGTTTTGATGATCTGTCCATATCTAACAGTGGGATATATAGGTCCTCTACTGTGATAGTGTTCTGGTCTGTTTCTTCTTTTAGTTCTATTAGTAATTGCTTTACATATTTTGAGGCTCCCTGATTGGGAGCATAGATATTAATAAGTGTTATATCTTCTTGTGCATGATTCCCTTTATCATTATGAAGTGTCAGTATCTTTCGTTACCTTTTTTATTTTGTAGTCTATTTCATCTCATATTAGTACCGCTACTCCCGCTTTTCTCTGAATGCCATTTGCTTGAAATATCATTTTTCACTCTTTCACTTTGGGTCTATATTTGTCTTTGGAGCTGAGCTGTGTCTCCTAGAGGAAGCATATGATTGTGTTGTGTTTTGTGATCCATTCTGCACTCTGTGCCTTTTTATTGGTGAGTTCAGTTCATTTATATTTAGGGTAATCATTGAAATATGAGGTCTTCTTATAACCATATTTTCTTTTGCTTTCTTGTAGCTAGCTCGGTGTTTCCACTGCTTTCTTGTCCTTGTGTTTCTGTTTTCTTTATTTTGGTTGGCTTTTGTGAGTTTTCCCTCTGGTCCTTCTTATTTTATGTTATATACTTCGATCCTGAATCTTTGGCATGTGGTTACCATTCCAAATATGTAAAGGATAGTAAAGGAGATAAGGCACACACTCCATTCCCCTTTGTGAATTTGGATCTTCGAATCCTCCCCTTTTCAGTCATCATTGTCTAAATTTGTCTCTATGTATGCTGAACAGTCATTAGTATCTTGCTATAGCAAATCTCTTGTTTTTGTTTAAGCTTGTAATGCCCTGTTCTTGGTAGGGTTGCACTCCTCTGCTTTTATCAGCCTACTAATCACTTTACTCCTAATTATGTAATTTTTTTTTGTCATTTGTTTTAGATGAGCTGACCCCTTTCAGTATTTCCTGCATTGCAGGCCTCGTAGTGAATTCCTTCAATTTTTGTATGTCTGAAAAGTTCTTTATTTCTCCTTCATATCTAAAAGAGAGCTTAACTGGATACATTATTCTTGGCTGGTAGTTCCTTTCATTTAATAGTTTGAATATTTGATTCCACTCCTTTCTGTCTTCTAAGGTCTGTGCTGAGAAGTCCGAGGATAATCTAATGGGTCTTCCTTTATAGGTTATCAACTTCTTTTCCCTGGCTGCCCTGAGAATTCTGTTTTTGTCTTCGATTTTTGATAATTTTAATACAATGTGTCTTGATGAAGGCCTTTTTGGGTTGAGATCATTGGACGTTCTGTTGACTTCTTGAATTCCAAGCTCCAGCTCATTCCTTAGATTTGGGAAATTCTCATCAACTATTTGTCTGAAAATGTTTTCTAAATCCCTGTTCCTTTTCCTCGCCTTCAATAATGCTCATTATTCTTATGTTTCCTCTCCTAATGGTATCTGCTAGTTCTTGCATTTCTCTTTCATTCTTTTTCATTCTTTGTTTTCTCTCTTCTTCCTTCTGATTTATTTCTAGATTTCTGTCTTCAATACCACTGATCCTTTCCTCCATTTGGCTGACTCTATTTCCCAAGCTTGTTATTTCATTTTTTAACTCTTGCAGTGTGTTCTTTATCTACAGAAGGTCTATTTGGTTCTTTTTTGAGGGTTTCATTCTCCTTGCTAAAGAACTCATTCTGTTTTCCTAGTTGTTTTTTTTTCTTCAGTTCCTGAAATTGTTGATATGACTCTTTTTGGAACTCACTGAGTTTTTTCAGAAGTAACATCCTGAACTCTCTGTCATTTAAGTCGCATATTTCTATATCTGTAAGCTTATTTGGAGCTTATTTGAAAAATCTGGAGATTTTTCTCTTTCTTTCTGAGATGCCTTGTCACCTTAGTTGTTCATGGTGTTTAATGGACTATTTTCCACCTGGGAATTAATGGAAGTGTGTTCTGCTTTTTTTTTTTTTTCCTGAAAGATTTATTATATAATGGTCCCTAGCCTGTTGCAAAGAAGATGTTTTTCTTTTGGTTTCCAAAAGAGCCTCTTGGATCTCTGCTTTATATGAAGTCTTAATAGTGTCTTTTTTTTTCCTTATAGGTGTTTAATCATGCTAGCTACTCTCAGTCTCAGTTCTTGTCAGTGTTAACGACAGTTTTGGTAGCATTTGCTGAGCTTCCCATGGGGCTCCTTGGCATTCTGTTTCAGAGGTATGGGGTGAGGAGCTCTGTGAGTTGGGAGATGATGGCTACGGCTTAGCCTCTGCAACTGTGACTGGTAAAAATCAACTGTTGTTTCTCTTCCATGTCTGCTTTTCTGCTGTCCTTGTTTCTCTGCCTTCTACCTGATGACTGGGCCCTGCAGCCGGCCGCAGGGAGCTCTCACAGCTTTCCCATGCTGGCTATTCAGGGAAGTGGCCTCACCTTCTTCCCTCCCCCTCCTCCTACAGGAAATTCCAGCTGCGAGAGGCAGCTTCTTTGTTTCTCCCAGTCCACTGCCTGACACCCAGGGTTCTGACCTGTGGTAGCTCTTATGCGCATATCCTATGCTCAGACATGCTGGTGTGCGGTTTGGGTGTTTTTTGTTGCGTTTTAGATGTTCAGCTTATTGTTGTTTCAAAGGGAGAGATCTGGGACTGTCTCTCAGTCTGCCATGTTTAATCCAATCTAGTAATTGTATTCTTCATTTCTAACTGGTTCTTTATATTTTTTTGTCTCCATTTTTTGTTTTCTCTCTCTTTGTTAAAATTGTCACTGAGTTCATTTACTCTTCTCCTCAGTTCATTGAGCATCCTTATAACCAGTGTTTTGTACTCTGTATCTGGTAGATTGTTCATCTCCATTTTGTTTAAGTTTTTTTTTTTCCTGGAGCTTTGTTCTTTTCTTTCATTTGGGACATGTTTCTTTGTCTCCCCATTTTGGCTGCCTCCCTGTGTTTATTTCTTTGTATTAGGTAGGGCTGCTGTGTCTCCTGATCTTAGGAGAGTGGCCTTATGTAGTAAGTATGCTGAGAGAACCAGTGGCACAGTCTTCCCTGGTTACCTGAGCCAGGTCCTCCAGGTTAGTCCCTTGTATGGGTTGTGTGTGCCCTCCTGTTGTAGTTGAGCCTTGGCTATTGTTTGCACATCAATGGGAGTGATAGACCTTCGGGCTGATTGATTGTGAGGTCTGGCCAGTGAGGGGCTGACCCTATGGAGCAGAATTTACTTTAGCAGGGCTCTGGTGTCTGCCCAATCTGAAACTCATGCTGAGCTTAGCATTATCTTGAGAGGCCAAACTGCTAGTCGAGGCTGACTGCCACTAGTGCTGGGCTTGGGGCTGCTCAGGAAGAGGTACAGGGTACGCTGTGACAAGATACTATTTGTTTGGGTTTTGTGAACCTTTGCGAGATTTTAGGAAAGTCTACATTTAGGAAAACCATGACAGGTCATTTGTGTGAAAAAGACACCGGAATCAGTTTGGGTGGGCCTGCAACTTGGGTTGAGCTGAGTCTCAGGGAAATTCCAGGGAGGGGCAACCAGTGTAGCCAAGTTGATGGAGACTCAGATATGGCAGCTAGTAGATCTGCACATTGGGAGGGGCCAGGGCTCAACAAAGAAACAGTGGATTCTGTCCCGAACTCTTATCTGGGAGAAAGTGACTCTCCAGCCCTTGCCCTGAAGCCTGACAATTCAGTCCCTCCCCATATGTCCCTGGCGCCTTTCAAGGTGCTGCACCAGCACTGGAGCTTAGAGTGAGTGAGTTCGTCAGCGAGTATGTTCATGTGTGCACCCCTTAAGAGAAATGTCTGCAACTCGAACTACCTCCCATCTCACACAGCCACAATCTCTACTGGTTTTCACAGCCAGAAGTTGTGGGTACTTCTCTTCTCAGCACTGTAGCCCTGGGCTGAGGAATCTGGTGTGGAGCTGAGACCCTTCGTTCTTCCAGGGGAACCTCTGCAGCAGAGATATCCCTTTCAGTTCTCAATAGCCACACACTGGAGTGGGATCAGCCCGTTCTGTGTCTCCACCCCTCCTACCAGTCTTGAGGTGGCCTCTTTTGTATGTCCCAAGTATAAGACTAGACTTTTAGTGACTCCCAATGATGGCTGCTCTGTAGTTGTAATTTTGATGTGGTTGTGAGAGGAG
Source organism: Pteropus medius (assembly GCF_902729225.1). Classification (NCBI taxonomy): domain Eukaryota; kingdom Metazoa; phylum Chordata; class Mammalia; order Chiroptera; family Pteropodidae; genus Pteropus; species Pteropus medius. The sequence goes on from NW_024340851.1 coordinate 706,868, forward strand.
GTAAACAGAGTGTTTCCATATTCCTCCATCCTGACCAGAATTCCTAGGTTAGCCCACCAGATAGACCCCATCTTCCTCCTGCAAAGCACCAATAGCTGAATTCTGAAAACACAAGTCTGTTTTAAAGTCCTGATCAATTTCTTGCACTATATTCTCTCAGGGAAGTTTATGATACAGAATTTCAGTGAACTGATAATTCTGATTTCACAAAGTAGGACAGTACTAAACTTGTAATAATGAAGTTTCTTCATTCCTCCAGTAGAGAGCTCATGAATGTGTTTTTTTAAAGGTGATTGTTTATTGAGTGTTACCACTGGTCAATTGTGGGCAGTCTGCTTGGTATGAGCCGTAATAGAGAGAACTCCTTATTTGCCCTCCTTCTCTTTTGTCTGGAGCTTAGCAAACTAGAGACAGTTCTATCACTAGAGTGTAGTGATGGTGGCAGCAACAATGTTTTTGAGAACAAACTCCCAAGTTTATAGCACAGAGAATATAGTTGATAATATTGTAATAACTATGTATGGTGCCAGGTGGGTACTAGATTTATTGGGGGGGAATCACTTTGTAAGGTATATAAATGTCTAATCACCATATAGTATATTATAATATAACATAATATTGTATGTCAACTATAACTGAAATATAATTTTTTAAAAATCTGAAAAAATAAATTCTATCCATGCCACATATGTAACACTTACCAAAAGACGTTTGTTAAAAATTTTAAATTATAAAATTTTAACAATGATTAGATATTTTTGTTAGAATTTCAGATATATAGTAATTTTTCAATACATATTATGATAGTCAACTTTGACTAAATACTGCCTTTTAACACTCAGCTGTTTTATGGTTGGTCAAAATATTCAGTGCATCTCTGATATGTACTTAGAAGTAGAATTGCTGGGCCAAGGGGTTTGCATGTCTTCATATTTCCTAAATATTTCAAATCGTTTTCCAAATTGTATGTATCAGTGTATAGTACTACCAGCAGTGTGATAGTTTCCTTTGCTAAACATCCTTGACAATACATATTATTAGCAGACTTAAAAATTTTTTACATTCTGCTGAGAGTGAAATGGTAATTTATTTTTGTGTTATTTGCAATTGCATTAAGAAATAGGCTGTACATTTTTTCATTTGTTTTATGGCCTATTTCCTAATCTGTGAATTGCTGGATTGTGATAGGATGAACAGTGGCCCCACAAAAGATACCCACATTCTAAAACCTGGAACCTTTGAATGTTACCTTATGTGACAAAAGAGACTTTGCAGATGTGATTAATTTTAGGATAGTGAGATGGGGAGATTATCCTGGATCATCCACGTGGGACCTAAATGTAATCACTAGTGTCTTTATGAGAGAGAAGCAGAAGATTTGACTATAAGAGAAGGTGATGTGATGATGGAAGCAATGGTGTGGAGTCATGCAAGGGAATGGTCATGAACCAAGGAATGCAGGTGGCTTCTAGAAAATACAAAGGACAAGAAAATGATTTCTTCCTAGAGCCTCCAGAAGAAATCAGTCTGTCGATATCTTTAGCTCACTAAAACTGGTTTTGGAATTATGGCCTCCAGAACTATAAGAGACTATATTTGTCTTGTTTTAAGCTATTAAATTTCTGGTAATTTGATACCATAGTAACAGGAAACTGCTCGTGTCCTTTACCCATTTTTCTACTTGATTTTTATTTTAGATGATTTTCAGTTCTTTTGTGTATACCAGTTCTTTAACTGTATATGTATTACAATTATTTTCTCTAAATCCGTGACCTATCTTCAATGTTTTGGTGTCTTTGGTTGTACAGAAATTTAGAATTTTAATATAGTCAAATTTATTATTTTTCTTCTTTAAAGTTCTTTTCGTATCACGTTTAAGAAGTCCTTTCTTGTCCCGAAGTCATAAAGATGTACCATGTTTTTTTCTCAAAATGGAAAGTTTTGTTTTTTAAATTTAGGTCTCTACTGAGAACTTATTTTTGTGTGTGAAATTTAGTTGTATTAATAAGTAACATCTTTTCTTGGTGCCATCCATTGAATAGTCTATACTTGATCCACTGATTTGTTTTAGTATTTTAAATATATAATTATATCATCTATTGGCTCCCATTGTTTTTGTTGAAAACTAGTGGTAGTTCCTTTGAAAATGACTTTTTTGTTTCTGACTGCTTTTAAGATTTCAGCAAACTTACTATAATGTGTCTAGGTATAGGTTTATTTTTATTTATTCTGTTTAGACTTTTTTGATTCTGTGTTCTTGTATCATTAATCATTTGCAAAGCCAGCCATTATATTGTCAAATATTTCTTCTGCCTCATTCTCTCTCTCCTCTCCTTCTGTGACTGCCTATAAACATATGTTAGAGCTTCTTATTGTAGCCTCTGTTTCTCTTAATCTCTCTTCTGTATGTTCTTTTTTTTTTGTCTGTATGTGTTACCTTCTGGATATGGATGGACAAATCCATTAAGTTCTAAATTTCAGTTATTGTACTTTTCATCCTAGAATGTCGGTTGACATTTTTTTTAAGTTATAAATGTTTTTTTTTTTAATTTTAATTAGTTTCAAGTATACAGTACATTGGTTAGACATCTATCCCCCCAATTGCTCCCTCCCTCCTCTGACCCTCCACCTAGCCAACATACTAATGCTAACTGCATTCCCCATGCTGTGCTCCCCATCCCCGTGACCATCCATCAGCTACTAATTTGTGCTTCTTTAACACTTTACCCCATTCTCCCAGTCCCCCAACCCGCCTCCCTCTGTCCGTCACCAAATTGTCCACTATATTTGTGAGTCTGTTTTTGATTAGTTTGTTCTTTTTATTCCTTAGATTCCACATATAAGTAAAATCATATGGTATTTATCTTTCTCTATCTGACTTAAATACCTTCTAGGTCCATCAAGGCAATATCTTTTCCCATCCCCTTCTTTTTAGTCTGTGTGTGTCTTTTAATCTGAAGTGAGTCTCTTGTAGGCAGCATGTGGGGGTCTTGTTTTCTTACCCATTCATCCACTCTATCTTTTAGTTGGAGCACTTAATTCTTTTCCATTTGAGGTACTTATTGATAGGAACGTAGTTGTTACCATTCTTTATTCTTGTTTTTGATACATGTTTTTTCTTCTTAAAGAAGGCCCTCCAACATTTCCTGTAATACTGGCTTGGTGATAAATTTCTTTGGCTTATTTTTGTCTGGGAAGCTCTTTATCTGTCCTTCAATTCTAAATGATAGCTTTGCTGGATAAAGTATTCTTGGTTGTAGATTCTGGGTCTTCATCGTGTCGAATTTTTTTTGCCAAGCTCTTCTGTCCTGCATGGTTTCTTTTGAGCAATCAGCTGCAAGTCTTATGAGTGTTCCCTTATAGGTAACTATCTGCTTTTCTCCTGCTGCTTTTAAGATTCTTTCTTTGTATTTAATCTTTGCCATTTTAATTATGATGTGTCTTGACATGGGTCTCTTTGTATCCCTGGTTTTGGGGGTTCTCTGAGCTTCCTGAGGTTGTATGTCTATTTCCTTCACCAGGTGAGGGAAGTTTTCCATCATTATTTCTTCAAATATCTGTTCAACATCTTGTTTTCCTTCAGGTACGCCGATGAGATGGATATTTTGACCTTTAAATGTGTCCCATAGGCTCCTTAAATTATTTTTATAGTCTTGGCTTCTTTTTTTTTTGCCATTCTGATTGCGTGTCCTTGGCTTTCCCATCCTCTATATAGGTCATGTGATCCTCTTCTTTATTCACTAAAACCTGGAACCTTTGAATGTTACCTTATGTGACAAAAGAGACTTTGCAGTTCTTTTTTTTTTGTCTGTTTATTCCTTTATTTATTCCATTTAATATACTTCTCATCTCACATAATGTTTTTCATTTCTGACTGGTTCCCTTTTATAATTTCCATTTTTATGTTTTTTATCTCTTTGTTGAAGTTCTCGCTGAATTTATCTACACTTCCCAAAAGTTCATTGAATATCTTTATAACCAGTGTTTTGAACTCTGCATCTGTTAGATTACTTGACTCCATTATTTCTGGATCTCTGTTCTATTCTCTCATATGGTTTCTGCTTCTTTGTCTTCCCTTTTTGGCTGCCTTTCTGTGTCTGTTTCTATGTACTATGCAAAGCTCCTAAGTCTCCCAGTCTTATTAGTGTGGATTTCTGTAATAGGTGTCCAATTACACAGTCCTGAGAAGGGCTCAGCTACAGGCTCAATTTAGCCCCAGGCTGTGCCCCTCTGGGGCCATCTGTTAAGATTCAACAAGCAATCCACAGATTCTGTGCTTATAGTTGCCTCAAGAAACCGCACCAGAAACCGAGGCCAGCTGCCTCCAGTGTGAGTCTAGGTGCTGCTCAGCAAGGAGCACTAAGTGAGGACACAACTGGGTGTGGCTTGGGTAGGGCTGTGAGTTGGGGGAGGCAGAGTTTCAGGGCATCCTCTGGGCAGAGCGACCTTTATTATCCAGTTTGACGATGTCTCAGCTATGGCAGCGCTGAGTTCGCACACTGGGCGGGGGGAGGTCTCAACAGAGGAACAAAGGATACCACCGGCACTTCTGTACAGAGTGAGTCTCGCCTGGTCCCTCACTCCAACAGTGTCTCCCTGTAAGTCCCTGGTGCCCCTTGCGTGCAGCCGAATCAGTACTGGTGCTCAGAGCGAGCAGGTGCATCACTGTGAAAATCCATTCGTGGACACAGCCCCTTTAAGAGGCGTCTGCTGCTGCTGCAGCTTGCGTCTCAGCTGCTCTGGACTGGGGCAGCCTCACGTTCTCATCCTGTCCTACCTTCTGCTGTTGCAGGGTGATTTATATTTCTCCCTAGTTGTGTGGCCTGTTCATCTAGATCCCAGGCAAATTTTCCTTGCTGTTTGCTCCTTGTTTCTGTCACAACTTTGATTTGGTTGCTGGAGGGATGAAAAGAGCCTCTATCATCTATGCCATTTTTTCTCTTCTCTCCCACTTAGTTCTTTTTTATAGTTTCTGGTTCTCTGTTGAAATTCTTAATCTTCTCTTTTTCTCCTTGAAAATGGGAAGCATGTTTTAAAGTTTTAGTCGATAACTTCAATATCTAAAGTCCCTGCAAGTATGTTTCTATTGACTAATGTTTCTGATAGTTTTTATTATTGTCTCCTTGTCTGCGTGGTTATTTTTAACTTGTTATAGATGTCGTACTTAAAATTGTTTGGAAAAATTAAAGAAATACAATGATATAATTTTTTTTTCTCTAGGAAGGGTTTACATTTCTCTGCCAGGTGCCTGAGAGACCCTAGCAATTAGGATTACCTCTACCCAGTTTTGGGGATTGAGATAATTCAAAGATGAATTGTAGTCCCTGGAAGGGCTTTTCCATTCCCTGTTTACCTTTCACCCTTAGTGGGCCTTTCAATTCAATCCCTGCCCCTCATCCCTAGAAGACTGTAAAATAACCTCTCAGTCTATCGGACTTCTAGCCACCTAACAGAATCAATGGGAAATGTAACCTCAAATGTTGGTTTCACCTTCCTGGGCTTCCATCATCCCCTGGATCTTCATTCATAAATTCTTTATTATCTTTCTAGTTCTCCAATGCTTTCTGGCTTCAAGGGAGTCTGAAAAAATGTAGCTTTAAAATTTCTAACTTTTTCAGTATCCTAAAGTACATAGAAGAAGGTAGGAACAGATGTTGACTGTTAATTGACTATATTTACTGTTATCCCTTTGACTATTCAGCATTCTTCAACTCATATTTAAACTCAGACAACAGTATTAACAACATTTTCCCTCGTAATATAATGCAACTGTCCCTTGTACAAACAAAAGTACACTCATCCTCTTCCTATTAGGAAAGACCCAAAGTCTATCATTTATTGCTTCCATCTCTAGATGTTGTTCATTTCTTGTTCAATTACAATTCCATCTATTAACTTAAACGTTAACACATAAAAACATAAAAGCATTAACAGCAAATTTATAACAGCTGGGGAAAGGGAAATAAAATTAAATTAGTACATAAATATATTACATAATAAACAAAGGAAGAAAAAATATTAGTAGTTACTACAAGGCTTTGTTTCTGTACTTGGTCGTATTTGCAAATTCTTTCCTTTATTACCTATTCTATTTTCCTTTCTTGTTCAGTTGACTGGGGTTCTTTACTTGGTGGAATGTCTCAATATGTCATTCCTGAGGAATCTGAACTCATGGTAGTCCTACCCTATATTGGGTTGCTAAGTCTTATACTTTTTATTTTTACCACTGGACAAGGAGGTGTATGTGGAGATGACGTGATTTCCAGACATACTGATCTCTTTCCTTTTTGTGTAGCAACAATCTTATTTCTTTTTATAATCAGGATTAATTTGCCTGGCCAACATAGTGATTCTCTCCGTTTTTTCTTGTTGATTCACTGGAGAAGAAGCCTGAATGGCCAGGTGGCAACCTCAACTTCTAGTTCAGTGGGACCATTATAGTGTCTCCTGTGGAAGCATTCCTTCCTTGGGAGCTAAGACCTCTACAACAACAGATCCCAAAGTAACAGTGAAAGAAGGCAAACATTTTACTATGAGATAGATAAAAAAAAATTGAGAAGTGTTTCTCTTTTTCACCCTTGTTTTTTGGACCATATATTTTTTATATTAGAGCAAGAACACCATATATTCACTGCTGTTTAGCAAATATGCTGCATCTCTTGGGATAGCTTGAAATTTTGCAAGGAGGTTTCTTCTGGGATCATAACTGAGCCTTAAATAGGCTATTTAAATCTCTGTCATGCTAGCTCTTTATACATGATGGGGTACATGACAAGCGCCATGAATCCCTAGTTCATCAGTCATTTCCTTTCTTTTGCTATAAAATGGGATCCTTGGTCAAAAGCAATGCTGTATGGGATACTACAGTGGTGACTGTAGTATTCATTATGTTTATGGATGGCATTGCTTAGAGAAAGTGAATCCATATCCAGAATGATTTTCTATATCAGTGGGGTGGGGGACAAATAAATTCCCTTTTTCATATTGGAAGGAGTTCAGTGTAATCAGCTAGCCACTAGGATTGTCCTGCTGGAATATGGTGCTGTGTCAGAGACTGTTGGCAGATTGAGCATCGTGGTGGATACTCGGATGCCCTACTTAGTTCTTCATTCAGGAATGAAGGACATAGTTCCCCTATTGCTGAAAGTGCTGCTTGAAGATGGTCCTCAGCTGTCAGCTTATTTGGGAATATCTTGGCTAAAGAAAATGACCTTGCCCAAGATCATGCTTTCTTCCATGGGCAGTGTGCATTTAATGAATGAAGTGAGGATATAAGTTCATGGTAACTTTACTCCAACTTGGGACAATTTTGAGGGCCATTCCAGCTATAGAGATCTCTGTGAGGTCAGTTGAGGACTTCGTTGAGACTGCTTGGCTTCTTTTTATGCCACATTTTGCTTTTTTGCTTATATACAAGATTCAATTCCTTCCCTCTCTCAGGTGCTGATCCCAAGAGTGTTCCATAATAAATTTCCTGCTTGCTAATCTCTATCTTATCTGGTTCTTGTGGAGCTTAACCAGCAACAGGCATTCAGCAGTTGAGGTAGCCAGATCAGTCTTGATGAAGCTGATCTCCCCCATTTTATTAATTACATATGTAACCTCTGTTCCTGATAACATGGCCGCTTTGAGAAAGCACTAGAGTGATTGGGAAAAAGGCCGACAGGTATCTTTGTACAGTGTAGAGTATGTCTGTTCCAAATATGCATTTAGGAACTCAGGAAATAATCATGCAATGATTCACACATCCAATGGATTCACACTGTGAGATGGACTTGGCCAGAAACACTTTATCACCTGAATCTCCATTAAACTCCCACTCTGACCAGTAGACAGTAATCTTCTGGATTTAGCATTACCTCAGAGCCCATGTCCAGTAATTCCCCAAACATCAAAGCACTTTTCTTCATTGAATAGTTATCCTGACAAACGGCTGCAGTCATCTTTAGAGAGAGTTAGGAGAAAGGTTTGTTTTATATGCTTATGATGATATACAGGGTCCGTCTTCAAGAGTACTTCCTCTTACCTTAAGAATCTGAGTTTAAAAAATAATTCAGGTCTGGGAATTGAGTGAAGGACCATGACTCTCCAAAGGATATAGAGAATTCTAAAACTTTCATTTTCAAGAAAGTAAATGCCTAAAAAAAAAACCTGAAGAAATTGCTGAATTCCAAGGAGATAGGGAAATCCCTACAAATTTCCAGAGATTTATTTATTCGTTCAACAAATATGTGTTGAATGCCTACTGAGTGTCAGGCTCTGTATGAGGCACTGGGATATGGAGGGGAATGCAACATTAGTAGTTTCAACCTATTTTTCCTGATTTTTTGCTCCTTATTTCCTTTGTATATATCTACACTCTAGTTAAGTTAGAGTGTTCATTTTTTCTCAAGTGTCCCTTGCCCTTTTCTACCTATGCTCTATTGCTCACAAATGAATGCAAACAATATTTATTGGACATATTCTATGTAAAAGGATCACCCTTTTTGCCAAGATTCCCCTGGGAAGAAATATTCTTTTCCCTCCTCCTGGACCCAGCTCAGTGAAGTTTTATTAATCTTCCATAAAGCCTCCTGCGTGATTTTAGCTGGAAAGGATGCCTCTTCTTTTTGAGCATCTTTAGCACTTTTGTTGTACCACTCTTAATTTGCTTACTTTATATTGCCTTGCAGTAGTTTTAAAGTTATCCATGTATATGTCCTATTCTCCCCAACTAAATTGTGAGCTCCTTGGGGACAGGGACTTTAATTTACCATCCGTGGACTCCTCACAGTCCCCATGCTTAACATCCTGATGAGCAGAGTATGTATACAGTATATACTCACTATAATTATTCATGGAGCAAAAGAAATAAAAAATAATTTTGATGTATTTTTCTCTAAAGAATTTATGATTTAGTCTAAGTTTGGTTCTGTTTCTTTAAAAATCTGTTTGGGTATAACTGAAGTCAGGGTATAAAGTTTTGGTAGGGACGTAAATTAATTAACAAGCTATCATATGAAGTATTCAGCCACTTCGGCCCCTCAAATGAGAGAATAGATGGAAAAAGGGGAAATTAGGGACCATTCTCCTAATAGTAAGAAAGCCTTCCCCTGTTTGATGAGAGATAAAGATGAAGTTTTCAGACTCCAGAAAGTTCTACATCCTGCTTTTTTTCTCATAGATTTTAGAGGAAAGCAGGAAAGTTCCTCAGCAGAAAAACAGAGTGACTTCTGATTCCTGAAAACATGGTAAACTAGCATAGACTTATGTCTCCTTCCTCCAAAACCAACCATGGAGAAAATACAGAAGTAAGAGGGAAGCATGGATCTGAGTAACTGTGGTATAAAACCACGAAGAATCTCTTTAAACAGGTGTATGTGTTTGGGTGGGAGTGCAGTGGCAGCAGCCAAAGTGGAGTAGCAGAGCGGAGAGAGAAAAAGTGATAGGTTAGTTGGATGAGGGTTGTCTCTCACCCTTGTCTTGGGAAAAGACAAGAATTGTCCCTCACTGCAGAATTTGTCATCAATAGACCAGGTTGCCAGTGTCAGCAGAGTGATAGCAGGACAGCACAAAGGCCCTACTAATGTGAGTAGTCAATGGAAACAGTCTGCAAAGACCAGCTGTTTGTGGGCATTTACTCTACACAGTTTCTTTTCCAAACTTCCAGGTCTGGTGGATTCCAACTTAGGAAATTGCCTCCTTCCTGTGTTGCTTTCCAAGAGTTTAAAGGCGAATACCTGACTAAAAGAGTGGACTGACGCAGTGTCAGCAAATGGGTGGCTGGCAACAGTTCTGTGGTAACTCGAGTTCCTCCTTTCTCTCTCTCTTTAAACTAAAAAAAAATTAGATATTACACATATCAGATTAGCAAACAGTAGAGTGCTGGCTAAAGCTCAGTGTTGTTTGAGATGTAGGGATATAAGAACCTTCAAGTACTGCTTGCTGGTGTGTATTTAAACTGCAGTAGCATTCTAGAGTGAGATCTGGTACTCCTTAGGCAAATTAAGCACACAGACATGCATACTCTATGACCCCACAATTCTGCTTTTAGAATTTCTTAGAGAAATTCTTACATAGGTGCTTAAAACAACGTGCTTAGGGTGTATACTGTAATGTTGCTTGTGGTGGAGAGTGTTGGAGGCTGTTGAAATGGTCCTTCACTGGGGAGATAGATGAATGAAATGTAGTGAAATATGCAATACTGTGCTGCATTGAGGTGTGATCGATGTTAACATAGTAACAGGGATAGATCTTAAAAATAATGCTGAATGGAGAAGGAAGTGATAGATACATAAAATAACCATTTATGTAAGTTAAAAATACTTGCACATAAGACATACATGTTTTACAAAAATGTGTAAATTAAAAAAGGCACACATGGGACATATTAGAAAGGCAGCGTATGGTGAGGAATGGGGCTAAAAGGCAAATAAGTAATTAAAAGGAGAATGGCCTTGGACAAACTAGTAGTGATAATGTGTAATAAACTGAGGAGTATGATTAATCCCACTCCCTATATCTGATGTACACAAAAAGAAAGGAAAAAATAGAAATAGTTTGATCTTTTTAACCAAGAATGAAAGTGAGTGGTAAGACAAATTGCCATTAATAACAGAGTGGGAAAAAACATTCCCTTTTGAAAGCCAGAAAAACGGTTCAGCCCATTTGTTTCTAAAGATGTTTCAGTCATGTATTTCCACTAGGTTCCAGCAAGAACCAGCCTGCCTTAAAACAATAACAGCAAAAACAACCCCCAAATTATACATTTGATTTGGAAAAATGACAGTCTGACAGGTTTTGAATATCAAAGGCCAAAGTAAGTTTCCAAAACTTTCAGAATTCCATAAAAAAAGCCACTGACTACAAAATCAGACAAACTTTTCTGTTGTAGAATAACTCTTTCAATATATCTTGAAGTATATATAGGTCCATTATTATTCTTTTTAGCTACTATGTGATATTCCCTTATATGGGTATATCATACTTAATTTATATATTTCTGTATTGCTTGACATTTAGTCTGTTTCCCATCTTTTGAAATTACTAGCAGTGCTGCAAACTTGTGCATGTATTTTTGAATACTGGTTTGATATATCTGTAGGATTACCTTCTGGATTATAGTTGACTCTTGAAACAGTTTATTTATATCTAGGTTACTCATCTCTGAGCTTACCTAAGCTCCTTTTCCTCATCTTTTTCCTGTCAACAGGTCCTTTTTAATCTCTTTCTCCCTTTCTTCTCTTTACCTTTTCTCTTGTTTTCCTTTTCCTGTCTTTCTCCTTTCCTAACCCAAGATTCAGGTATTGTTCTAAATTTCAAAAGTGAGTCAAACATTTTTATAGTTACCACTATCAAAGAGAAAAAGTTGTCTATAGAGATTTGAAATTTCTTTCAAGAATTGTCCCTATAATCCCATTTCTCAGCCCAGTGGCAATAGTCTTCGTGCCCAATCAAAGCAAAGATATGGTTAAAATACAAAACAACCTGCAGTCCTGAGATATACGCAGACTTTACAAATGTTCCTCCTCTACATGAGGGGAATTTTTCAGATTTTCAATCTGATGGGTAGTTTAAATCCTCAAAGCATTATATACACAATTAATAAGATCATTTGATTTATAAAATGTTTGGAGATAACTTATTTTACATTCATATTTTACTACAGGCATAAGGTAGAGAAGTCAAAAGAATCTTTTTTGCTGACAGTGTTCCCAGGATAATAGGAAATGGGAGGAGCTCTGTTGGATGAATGCTTAGGGTAAAAATCTGGAGATATGTTTCCCAACAATGAAAGCTCTCCCTGAGGATAGAGAAGACTTTTAATAGGATTAGACAATATTTAACTAGAATTATCAGAGCTTGAAAAACTATAATTTTACATTAATTGCACAAGTAAATATTTTCATAGAAAAATATGCATGTAGATGAAAATCAGAACCAAGAAGATCAAGAAATTTAAATTACTTGAAATCTTACTACCAAAAACAAGAAATGATTATTTTTCCAAAGTATTTCCAAGAAAATACACATCTATATTAACAAAATGGTTAATATATATACATACTATGTACATAGTACTATCTAATGTATTTTTATTTATGTGTTTTCCTCTTTTATGACCACGATTGCCCAGACTTTGATTAATTATAATCTTTGGTTCATGACACACATGCATGGTCATCTTTTATTGTATTAATATAATAAATATCTGTGAATTCAGCATTAAAGCTGGGACCTTAACAATATTTACATAATCACTTAAATTTCTCCAACCCATTCCCTGCTTCCCTCACTTGAGGCAATGATTGTTCTGTTATTACACTATTATTGACTATATTCCCTATGCTATACTTTACATCCCCATAATTATTTTTATAACTGCCAATTTGTACTTCTTAATCTCTTTCATCTTTTTTTATCCATCTTCCCCAAACCTCTCCTATCTGGCTACCATCAAAATGCTCTTTGTTCCTGTTTTGTTTATTTTTTTAGATTCTACATATAAGTGAAATTATATAGTATTAGTCTTTGTCTGTCTGATTTATTTCACTTAGCATAATATCCTCTAGGTCCATCCATATCGTTGCAGATGGCAAGATATCATTCTTTTTTTATGGCTGAGTAATATTTCACTGTCTATATTTACCACTTTTCTTTATCCATTCATCTATTCATGGATACTTAGATTGCTTCCATAACTTGGCTTTTGAAAATAATGCTGCAGTGAACACATGGGCGCATATGCTTCCTGGCCTTGGATGTCTATTTCCTTCCCCTGGTTAGGAAAGTTTTCAGCCATTATACTTCAAATAGGTTTTTTGTCCCTTTCTATAGCTCTTCTCTTTGTGGAACCCTTGTGATGTGAATGTTGATATGCTTGATATTGTCTCAGAGGTCCCTTCAACTGTCCTCACTTTTTTTAATTATTATTATTATTTTTTGCTTTTCCAGTTAGGTGATTTCCACTATCTTGTTTTCCAGATCACCGAGTTGTTCTTCTGCATCATGTAATCTACTGTTAATTCTGTCTAGTATTTTTTAAAAATTTCGTTTATTGCATTTTTCTATTCTGATTTTTTAAAAAAATATTTTCTATCCTTTTGTTGAAGTTCTCACTGAGTTCGTCTATTCTTCTCCCAAGTTCATGGAGCATTTTTGTAACCATTGTTTTGAACTTTTTATCTGGTAGATTGATTGTCTCCATTTTGTTTAGTTTTTTCTTTTTTCTGAAGTATTATCCTGTTCTTTTGTTTGGAACATATTGTCTCTTCATGTTGGCTCTTTCTCTGTGTTTGTTTCTATGTATTAGGTAGATCCACTATGTGTCTTAGTCTTTAAAGAGTAGCCTTATGAGTGACGTCAGAAACATGGCAGTCTGAGAGATCTTCCCTGATCTCTCCCCTTGAAACTATAAGGAGCTGAACACCTACACCCCAAAAAATAACACCCAACCTGCACACAAGCATGCCTGAGAGATCTGCACATCAGAGCATTTGAAGGTAGGCCATTTGTGCATGTGACAGGGAGACATTATGGAAAGCAGCCCCAGCCCAGAACTCTCAGGCAAAGTAAGGGAGAGGGGAAAACGATGCAATGGCTTCTTGTCTTTTTGAAGCCCCAAATAGTCCTGCCTGAGGGATAAACATATTTCATGCAGCGAAGCCCAGGGGTCAAGGTAGAGAGCAGGACAGAGACTAAGCATGGAGGGGTGACAGCTCCTCTATATGACCCAGGTGCTTCTTGTGCTGTCTCTGTGCTGGAGCTTAGAGCTAGTGAGTTTGTTTATGAACCCTTTAAGAACAGTGTGTTGGTCTCCCACTGCCACATCTTTCACATAATCCCTGCTGGTTTTCAAAGCCAGATGATTTAGGGACTCTGCTTTCTGGCATAGGTCCCCTGGCCTGCGGCACCCTGTGTGGGGCTCGGAGTCCTCGCTCCTCATGGGGGACCTCCTTTACTGAGATATTCCTCCCATTTGTGCATTACCATACTGGATGCGGAACCTAACCAGAACGTGTCTCTGCCCCTGCTACCCATCTCATGTGGCTTCTTCTTTACATCCTTAGTAATAGGAATTCTGTTCAGTTAGTCTTCAGGTGATTCTCTGTGATGGTTGTTCTATATTTAGTTGTAATTTTGATTTGGTCATGGGAGGAAGTGGGTTTAGGATCTACCTATTCTGCCATCTTGACCCTGCCTCTTTTTTTTAATGGTTTGTATTTCTTTGTTAAACCTCTCATTTTGTTCACGCATTATTTTCCTAATTCTATTCAATAGTCTATTTCTGTTTTGTTGTAGTTCACTGAATTTCTTTAAGAGGATTATTCTGAATTCTGGCAGACATTTCTTCTATCTCCATTTCTCTAGGGTCAGTTATTGGAGCTTTGTTAGTTTATCTTGGCAATGTCATGTTTTCTTAATTGTTCATGATCCTTGTGGCTTTGTGTTGGTGTCTGTGCATTTGAAGAAGTAGGGACCTCTTCCAGTCTTTATAGATTTTCTTTAATCTATAAAGGGAAAGCCCTTCACCAGTCAATCCGTTTAGAGGTTCTGTGTGGGCTTTCTGATGGTTCCCATGTAGGAGCTTGTTGCTGGATTCCTCAGGCAGGCAGGTCTGGTTCCTGGGTCAGCAGGTAGGCAGACCTGGTGCTTAGGTCCACAGGGATTTTCCTGGTGCCCGAGTCTGTGGTCATAGGTTGCAGTCCTGGGTCCACGTGGGCAGGCCTGGATCCTGGGTTCATGGGAGCTGTCTAAGGCACCAGGGCCACCTAGATGGGCATAATGACTTAGTGTAGACAGTTCTGACATCTGAGGACAAACCTGGAGCCTCAATATGTGAAGCTTGGCCTGGTGCTGAGACAGACCGGGAGCCTGGGTTCCTGGGAGCCAACATGGTACTGGAGCAAGCTTGATGCCACAGGAGTTGGCCTATATCTTGGAGCCATGGGAAGTGGACTGAAGGTTGGGTCTGTGGGCACCCTCCTGCACTGGCATGGGCTGGGAGCTTGGACTTGTGGGAACTGCTCTGTATCCTAGGGCTGTGGGGGCCAATCAAGTGCTATAGAAGGGTTGTTTTTAAACAACTTTTTGAGGTATAATTTACATACCATAAAATTTACTCATTTTATGTGTACAATTCAATGATTTTAAATAAACTTACCAACTTATGCAACTATCACCTAAATCTGATTTTAGAACATTTCCATCACACCTGTAAGATCTCTTATGTCTGTTTACAGTTAATCCAGAAAAGAGATTTTAATCTCAATTTGGCACATGTATTAGAGGGGAAGTAGTATACATCTGTGGGACAAAATTATTGTCAAAATGGGAACTTTCTTCAAGGGACATGAAAGTGTATATCTGAGTTGGTCACTGATATCATCTCATTTCTGTGGGACAAAATTATTGTCAAAATGGGAACTTTCTTCAAGGGACATGAAAGTGTATATCTGAGTTGGTCACTGATATCATCACAAAGAGATTCTTTTTATGAGATTTGCTTTGCTCAAATCTTGGGCAATTATATGGAGGCCATTCATGGATAGGACCTCTTCACCTCTTTTCTCATGTAGCTAGCAGTAAATAATTCTTAGACTATCACAAAGCAGTTGTGGGCTTGCTACATGGATAAGAAAGTGTAGTTCAGATGTTATAGAGATTTTTCTGTTTTCCAGTCGTCTAGAAGAGAAAAGCCATGAATGATAGCATTGGGGAAGGAAATAGGCAAGACAAACCTGGAGTCTAAGAAAGAATAGGAACTCCAGTTGGACATAAGATGGCACTTAGTAGGTGTCTTCAGCTTTTTACAACTGTGTCTGATTGCTGTTTGTCTAGTGCTATGTAGAATTATGACTTTAATCTGCCTGAATTTAGTATGCCTGTATTATAGTTGATGTATCTATCAGGATAGACTCTTATATGTGAAAGGAACTCTAAAGATCATTTATTTTGTCAGATTTACTTATTATTATTTTACAGAATCGAAAAGATTTGCTTAAGGTCACACAACTTGTTGGTAACATAGATGGGACTAGAACATTAGTCTTCTCATACATAGCCCACTGCATCAAATATAAAATACCCTAGAATTAGAAGTTATAAACAAAATTCATAAAACAATGTCTTAAAAGACTATTAAAAACATCTTAAAATGGTCTTCAATTTTCTGGTATTTTGGGGAAGAGATAAACACATATTATCAAAAAGATAATTATTCCAAATAAAGAAACTTGCACAAATCCCAATTCAAAAATAGTAAGTGAATAATTTTTGTTATTTTTATTGCTATTTAAAAATATTTCCTATGATAGTTGTATTTTAATAAATGTAAATAGTAGGTTCTACATTAGTATGACGAATGTAGGTTCTACATTAGTATGACGAATGTAGGTATTTGAACAGCAGATTAAACTGTTTTCAGTTTAATTATCAGTTTCATATTTTAAATCAAGAGATTTCCCATTTTCCTTTAAAAGCAAATTACTAAAGAGGTGATTTTTTTAACATTTCTTTAAAATGTTTTGTGCTAGGTAAAATGTTAATTAAATATTTGCCGTAAGCAAAGAAATAATGACAAGATATAATTCTTCAGCAGGTTTTAAAATATTATTTGTGTGGTGGAAAAGTCTTGATATATAACAATTTATTACAACTTCCATTTTTAGTAATCAAATTAAAATAAAAATGAGAAGCAGATATAATTTGTAGAATGTACGTTCATATGGTATCACAATTTAGAAGAAAACTTTTATGTTTTCCATATTTTATTTATTTATTTATTTATTTATTTATTTATATTAATTTTTATTATGGTGACATTGGTTAACAAAATCCAGTAAGTTTCAGGTATACAATTTAACAGTAAGTCATATATATATATATATGTATATATATATATATGTATGGCATATATATATGTATATGTTGCATTCTGTGTTCACCTCCCATAGTTAGAGTTCTTTCTGTCACCACATATTTGACTCCTTTTACCACATCTACCTCCCTCTACCCTCTGGTAACCACTAGTCTATTGTCCATGTCCATGAGTCTCTGTTTTTTTTGTCCTGTTCATTTGTTGCTTTTAGCTTTATATCCCACACATAAATGATATGTGGTTTTCAGCTTTTTCTGTCTGGCTTATTTCACTTAGCATGATTAACTCAAGGTCCATCCACATTGTCATAAATGGCAGTATTTCATCTCTTCTTATGACTGAGTAATATTCCACTGTGTATATGCGCCACAGCTTCTTTAGCCCATCATCTAGCGTAGGACACTTCGGTTGCTTCCATGTCCAGGCCTCTGTGAATAATGCTGCTGTGAACATCGGTGTGCCAATATATTTTTGGATATGGATTTTCAAGTCTTTGTGGTAAATATCCAGTAGAGGGATTGCTGGATCATATGTTAGATCAATTCTTAATTTTTTTGAGGAACCTGAATACTATTTTCCATAGTGTCTGTACCAATTTGCAGTCCCACCAGCAGTGTATGAGGGTTCCTTTTTCTCCGCATCCTCTCCAACATTTGTTATTCCTTGTCCTGTTGATTATAGCTATTCTAACAGGTGTGAGATGGTATCTCATTGCGGTTTTGATTTGCATTTCCCTAATAGCTAGCAATGTTGAGCATCTTTTCATATGTTTGCTGGCCATTTGTATGTCTTCTTGGAAGATGTGTCTGTTCAAGTCTTCTGCCCATTTTTTAATTGGATTGTATTTTTTTTTGTTGTTGTTGTTGTTATTGAGTTGTATGAGTGAGTTCTTTATGTATTTTGGATATTAGGACCTTATCGGAGGCATTGCCTGTAAATATCTTCTCTCATTTGGATGGTTGCCTCTTTACCTTGTTGATGGTTTCTATTGCTGTGCAGAAGCTTTTTAATTTGATGAAGTCCCATTCATTTGTTTTTGCTTTTACTTCCCTTGCTTTTGAGGTCAAATTCATAAAATCCTCTGTATGACCAAGGTCAATAAGTTTAGATCCTATGTTTTCTTCTATGCACTGTATTGTTTTAGGTCTTATATTCAGGTCCTTAATCCATTTTTAGTTAATATTGGTGCATGGTTATAGATAACAGTTTAGTTTCATTCTTTTGCAGATGGCTCTCCAGGTTTCCCAGCACCATTTACTAAAGAGGCTTTCCATTCTCCACTCTATATTTTTGGCTTTTTTTTTGTCCAGAATTATTTGCCTATATAAATATGGGTTTACTTCTGGACTCTTGATTCTGTTCCACTGGTCCATGTGTCTGTTTTCTGTCAATACCATGCCATTTTGATTATTGTCACTTTGTAGTATAATTTGAAGTCGAGCAGAGTGATGCCTCCAGCCTCGTTCTTTTTTTCAGGATGGCTTTGGAGATTTGAAGTCTTTTGTGCTTCCATACAAATGTGATGATTTTTTGTTCTATTTCTTTAAAAAATGCCGCTGAGATTTTGATGGAGATTGCATTAAATCTGTATAATGCTTTAGATAATATGGTCATTTTAACTATGTTGATTTTTCCAATCCAAGAATGCAGAATATCTTTCTATTTAATTGTATCTTCTTCGATTACTTTTAATAGGGTCTTATAGTTTTCATTCTGTAGGTCTTTCACATGTTTCATTAGATTTATTCCCAGGTATTTTATTCTTTTTGTTGCAACTGCAAAAGGAATTATTTTTTCCACTTCTTTTTCTGATACTTCATTGTTAGAGTATAGGAATGCTATGGATTTTTGAACATTGATTTTGTAACCAGAAACTTTACTGTATTTACTTATTGTTTCTAGTAGTGTATTTGTTGAGTCTTTAGGGTTTTCTATATTCAGAATCATGTCATCCACAAATAATGACAGTTTGACTTGTTCATTTCCTATTTGGATGCCTTTTATATCTTTTTCTTTCCTGATTGCATTCATTAGGTCCTCCAGTGTTATATTGAATAACAGTGGTGATAGTGGACAGACTTGTCTTGTTGCTGATCTTAGAGGGAAGGTTTTTAGTTGTTCACCATTAAGTATAATGTTGGCTGAGGCTCTGTCATATATGGTCTTTATTATATTAAGGTACTTTCCTTCTGTACCAATTTTGTTAAGTGTTTTGACCATAAATGGATGCTGTATCTAGTTAAATGCTTTTTCTGCAGCTATCGATATAATCATATGACACTTATTTTTTAATTTGTTTATGTGGTGTATCACATGAATTGATTTGCATATGTTGACCCATCCCTGTGCCTCTGAGATGAAGCCAGGGGCTTGCCAATTTTATTAATCTCTTCAAAGAACCAGCTCTTTGTTGCATTTATTTTTTCTATTGTTTTTTTTGTTTTCAATTTCATTTATTTCTGCTCTAATTTTGATTATTTCTTTCCTTTTGCTGACTTTATTCTTCATTTGTTCTTTTCTAATTTTTTAAGATGAAGCATCAGGTTGTTTATTTGGGTTCGTTCTTGTTTTTGGAGATAGGCCTGTAATGAAATGAACTTTCCTCTTATGACCACTTTCACTGTGTCCCAAAAGTTTTGATATGTTGTACTGTCATTATCATTCATTTCTATGTCTCTTGATCTCTCTTTTTATTTCTCCTCTGAGAAATGACCTCTGAGAATGACCCAGTTATTCTTTGGTAGCATGCTGTTTAATCTCCATGTATTTGTGGTCCTTCCTGCTTTCGTTTTGCAGTTGATCTCTATTTTCAAAGCATTATGATCAGAGAATATGGTTTGTATGATTTCAGTCCTCTTATGTTTGTTGTGGCTATCTCTGTGTCCTAGCATGTGGTCAATCCTTGAGAATGTTCCGTGTGCACTAGAGAAGACTGTATAAGCAGCTGTTTTGGGAAGAAAGGCTATGTAAATGTCAATTATGTCCAGTTGGTGTAATGTGTCAGTTAAGGATGTTATTTCCTTATTGATTTTCTGTTTGGATGATCTGTCCATATCTGACAGTGGGGTACTTGGGTCCCCTACTATGTTAGTGTTTTGGTCTGTGTCTCCCTTTAGTTCTGTTAGTAATTGCTTTACATATTTCGGGGCTCCCTGATTGGGAACATAGATATTAATAAGTGTTATGTTTTCTTGGTGCATGATTTCTTTTATTATTATGAAATGTCCCTCAGTATCTTTCCTTACTTTTTTTATTTCGAAGTCTATTCCGTCCAATGTTAGTACCACTACTCTTGCTTTTCTCTAAATGCCATTTACTTGAAATATCATTTTCTTCCCTTTCACTTTGGGTCTATATTTGTCTTTGGAACTGAGATGTGTTTCCTGGAGGTAGCATATGGTGGTTGGGTTTTGTTTTTTGATCCATTCTGCAACTCTGTACCTTTTTATTGGTGAGTTCAAGCCATTTACATTTAGGATGATTATTGAAATATGAGATCTTCTTATAGCCATTTTATCATTTGCTTTCTGGTAGCTCAATGTTTCCATTGCTTCTTTGTCCTTGTGTGTCTGTATTTTGTCTTTTGGTTGGCTTTTGTGGGTTACGCTTCTGGTTCTTGTTTTATGTTATATAGTTCAGTTCTGAATCTTTGGCATGTGATTACCATTACGAATATTTAGAGGATATATATATATATATATATATATATATTATATATATATTTTTATATATATAAATATTTATATATATATAAATATTTAGAGGATATTTATGTATATATATTTTATATATATATTTTATATATTTATATATTGTCTATTTTCTTCTACATGGGCTTCATCTCCATTCCTCTTTGTGAATTTGGATCTTTTAATCCACCGCTTTTCTGTTATTGTTGTCTCAATTTATCCCTATGTATGCTGAACAATTATTACTATCTTGCTATAGCAAATCTCTTCTTATTGGTTAAGCTTTGTTCTTAAGGGTGCACTCTTCTGCTCCTGTCTGACTACTAGTTGCCTTACTCGTAGTTATGTTTTTGTTTTTTTTTTGGTCATTTTGTTTTAGGTGAGCTGACCCCTTTCAATATTTCCTATAATGCAAGCCTCATAGTGGAGAATTCTCTTAATTTTTTATGTCTGGAAAGGTCTTTATTTCTCCTCCATATTTAAAGGAGTGTTTTGCTGGATACATTATTCTTGGCTGGTAGTTCCTTTCATTTAATAGTTTGAATATTTGATTCCACTCCTTTCTGTCTTGTAAGGTTTGTGCTGAGAAGTTCTTTATAGTTTACTGTCCTCTTTTCTCTGGCTGCTCTGAGAATTCTTTCTTTGTCGTTGATTTTTGATAGTTTTAATGCCATGTGTCTTGGAGAAGGTGTTTTTGGGTTGAGATAACTGGGTGTTCTGTTGACTTCTTGAATTCCAAGCTCTATCTCATTTCTTAAATTTGGGAAATTCTCATCAACTATTTGTCTGAAAATGCTTTCTAATCCCTGCTTTTCCTCCCCTTGGAGAATGCCCATTATTCTTATGTTTCCTTTCCTGATCGTATCAGCTAGGTCTTTGTATTTCTCTTTCATTATTTTTCATTCTTGATTTCTCTCTTGTTCCTTCTGATTGATTTCTAGATTTCTGTCTTCAATATCACTGATACTTTCCTCCTTTTGGTTGACTCTTCCAAGCTTGCTATTTCATTTTTCATCTCTTTCAGTGTGTTCTTCAACTCCAGAAGTTCTATTTTTTTTAGAGTTTCAGTCTCCTTGCTAAAAACCTCATTCTGCTGATCTAGATTTTTCAGTTCCTGTAGTAGCTCTTATGTGCAGATCACACGCTCAGACATGCTGGTGTGCCGGTTGGATGTTTTTTGTAGAGTTTTAGATGTTCAGCTTGTTGTTGTTTAAAGGGGAGAGATCTTGGGACATCTCTCACTCTGCTATGTTTCTCTGTTTTCCATATTTAAACCATACCTCAGTCTCTAAATTGAACAGAACCCATCTTAGTAAATATGGTATAACATGCCATATTTCAGTGCAAAACCCAATGAAAGATAATGTCATTGGATATGCCAAAATTATTAGCACACATAAAAATCAAAACTTTTATGTTGAATTTGTAATTTTCAGTTTTAAAACACAAAAAGGAAACTCTAAAATATGAGATAATATTTAAACATTTTCAGTAAAGGTGAGAAATAGTCTTTTGGAATGGGTAATGTCTCTCTTGCAATATTGATGAAAGAGTTCCTGGAGGATGGATTGTGGGAATAAAGAGACATTTCATTTGTAACTAGAAATGGATGTGAACCCAACAGTTTTGATAAGAAGTCATTTTAATGTGCTATGTAAAAGTGAGTCATTGTATGTATAATGTTTAATCTTTCTGATTAGAAGATAACCAAACTGGATGTATTTTAGAGTTTATAATGGTATAAAATTGCTCCCCTCTTCCCTACTTCTACTTCCAAAGTGCGGTAAATTACTATTGCCCCACTATCAAAGTAATCAAGACACAAGCCAAACGGCTGAATATGCTACTTTGAAAAAAAAAATTACAGTACAGAAGGTTGGTAGATGCCTTTTATTATTTCATATAAATGTTAAGTTGACATGTAGAATTGATTTTTCTCACTTTGTTCTAAGTAAAATTCCAAAATGCTGTTACCTCTCAAAATTTTTAAAAATTTTCAAAAATAATCACTTGAAAATTTAAGGCAGGGAATAGTTTTCCTGAGAGGTTTTAGATAGTTTTATATAATAGTGGAAGTGTTTTGTTTCTAAAGTTCACAAATTTAAAATAGATCTATTTTCAAAAAAAAAAAATCTCTTCTACTGTCACAGTGAATTTCTTGAATGTAAAGTAGTTCTTTCGCTGTCAGGTAAATGTTTGTAAGGCTTTCTACTAAATTTAGGTTCACTTTTAAGTAACTGAGATGTATTTAGCAATTTCTATATTTGATATAATTTGTTTTAGAACTTCCTAAAAAGGTGAAAATGCATAAAAATAGATTAGTTGATTAGGAAGTATTGAATTGTGACAGCACAAAGAATGGCAACTAGCGCAAATCCTATCATGAGGATTAGAATAAATGTATCATCGCTCATCTCTATCCTGAGCTTTTCACGTTTATCTTCAGTAGGGTGGCTTCCCCCCTTTCCTGTACCGCTTTTGCCAGTCCCTGGCTGATGCTTATAGGTTGAGAAAAAAGCCCTGGGGCTATATCGTCCCCAGATCTCTTGTAACCCAGCAGAATTCTGGTATTGGCGTCCAGCGCAGACCTTGAAGCGATAATGTGAATTTGTGAGAAAGTTGGAAAAGGAGAATGAGGTATCTGGTCCTTTGTAAATCTAAAGGAAAAAGAGTCAAAAAGAAAATATTTTATTACTAAATAAAATACCATGGTATGGTTTTTGACAACAGAAAAAATATGAATTAATTAATTCATTTCATGAATATGTTCACACAAAAAACACAAGTTTACTCTTATAGTCTCTAATGTCCTGAGAAGACCCAGCACTGCTTAGGTAATTTTGTTCAGTGTGGAAAATAGTAGACTTACAATTGTTAAACTTTAATTGTATTAGGTTTGGAATGAGTTGTGCATGTGGTCGGTGGAACCTAGAAATACAAAATCATTCAATAGTAATGAGTTAAATGAATAAGCTAATTGTCCCCAAATAAATATTACATACATAAAACTTTAGGGACCAGATAGGATTTTTGGATAAGATTTAGTTACTTTAAACATCCTGAAATAATATCTTACTCTTTGACAAGACCTCAGTCTCCAGCAGGATATAAAACTATAATATTTTAAAGAATAAATTTGCAAAAATTTACCATATCAGTTCCTTTTTCACTGATGAGTTGAAGATTGTAAACAATGGGATCTCCTTTTATTGGCTCCAAAGACTCCCATTTGACCTCACAAACACTGCTATTCAACTGATGTAATTTAGGTGCTAGAAAAAGAGAATTTCAGTTTAGAGGGTTCCATTTTTCCTAGATGATCTTGAATACATTGAAGTCTCTCTTATAATTTTCCATGGTCATTAAAAGGCAGTCCACGTAGGCTTAATCTAAGAAATATATAGTTATAGTTCTTCCTGTAAAGTCTTTTGTTATACCCTGAGGCATCTTAATGATTGTAATTAAACCTTTAAGAACTTAAAATTATCAATTGATAATGCATTTTTGTTTTTCTAGGAAGATTTTATTATAGCTTTTATTAGTATTGTTTAATCCCTGCCAGTATAATCTCTTGCATTGTATTTATATGATGCATCATATATTTGGAAGCATTTTTACATTCATCAATAATTTAATTTTAGGATTTTAGCACCTGTGTAAATAAAGTAGGCCAGGATCTTTATTTCATGTTATTAATCTCTCTACATTTCAGGAAAATGGGGCTTAAATACATAAAAAGAGAGCAAGGCATTATTGTGGTCTGTCATGTTAAATTCCAATATGTTTTACACTGAAAACAAATTATTTCAAAATAGTGATTGGACTTGTGTAGATAGATTAGAACACTGAATTTTATAACTGGAAAGAAAAAATCCTCAAAACTTGAGCTTTCATGACTGTAAATTTGCCTTGTTATATATTATAAACAGCAGTTTATTTTTTTAAATAAGGAGAGAAAATTCAGTTTCAAAAGTTACCAAATATGTACTAGTTAACAAATATGAAACTACAAATTTGTACTAAATATGTACCAAATACTATTTACATAATCTTATTTTTTTCAGTTTTAATCAGTATAATCACACCTATCAGTTGATGAGTTTTATGTATTAATCCATTTGAAAAAAATATAAGATAATACAAGGAATGTATATCATGATAAAGTGGAAGGAGAACCACAATGAGAATAAAGAGCCTATAGTTTCAATCTTGGTTCTGCTACTGGCTTATAGTGTCCTTTAGCTAAATTTCTTACCATTTGGGGGACTTCTTCCTCTTAAAATAATGGCAGTGGTGATAGAGTGATTGGCTGGTTTAGTTGATCCCAAAGATATATTTTTTAAAAAATATTATGATTCCAGGAGTCTCATTAATTCTGCATTGCCTTTTGAATCCATAATTGAGTACTGGTTTCTTTTGGTATCATATTGTTGACTATTTAAGATATTTAAAATAAATTCTACCGTGGAGTTTTATATATGAGTTATTGGAACTCAAATTAATGCAACCTTTATTATCACAGCTTATAACACTTACCTTTAAGTGTGGCCGGTGGGGTTTTGGTTGTAGTGAAAGTATAGATACTAGACAGTGGTCCGTCACCAGCTTCATTACATGCCTGGATTTTAAATTTGTATTGAGTATATTCACTCAATCTTTGCACTTTGTGAATCTGACAAGGTCCATGGTAAATGATAGAAAATCTAGGAATGGGAATCGAGATGGGAGAAGCAATATTATTAATTAATAGTCGTACACATACAAATAACTATATAACTGACTTAAAACTAGTTTTTAAAACCTGAACAAGGCCTAAAGTAACATGAAGCCAGATAGATAAAACACAAAAGAAAAAAATCAGTATAAATATTATAATGGCAAGGAGCTGGCTTTCATATTTCTTTGATAATTTCTATACCCTGGTATTAATGTGTGTTGTATAAAGTATTTTGGAAGAGGCAAAACAGAGAGCTAAATTATCAGTAGGAACTGAAGAAAGTGTATCTATCGTGATCATGGGATGCTTTCACATCTATTAGTTCATTGAAACCACTTGAAAGATAGGAAATTTTAAAACATTTTTATTATAATACATGTTAAATAGTAAAAATAGTTTACCTGCCAGATCGGGCTCCCATTAACAGATTATAGCTTATAACACTGGAAAGTGACCCTTTGCTTGAAGAGTTACCCCACTTCAGTTTCAGGCTTTGGTGTCCAAAGACTACACAGTCAAGACGTGGAGGCTCAGGTGGTAGTGGCTTGGTTTTGGTTCTTATTGATTGGCTAAAAGGGCTTAGTCCATAATGATTGATAGCTTGAATTCTGATTCTAGTGGTGAGAAGAAAAAAATTAAACTATATTAATTTATATTTAGAAAAGAAAATAAATTTCTACATTTAAGCTAATCCCTTAGTAAGCCTATGTAGGATATTGATCATGCTGTTATACTAATTATTAAAGACAAATTTTTGAGACAAAAATCTCGAATTTGCTTAATCACTGTAGGTAATTCTGGATGACGAGAAGCTAGCTCTTAGTAATGCCAAAGTTTTCTAAAGCAGTAAGACTCTTTCAAAGGAAATATTATGTAGGCTATATAAAACATACAAATGTAGATTTGCTCAAAATTCTCAAAGCTTTACATTTACCCAAATTAAGATATGAGCGACTTACTTGTATATGGTATCAGGGTGTAGATTTTTCAGAAGACACTCTGTTACTCTATCAACAGTCAGAATTTTTCTGTCTCCATATTGAATGTTATATCCGGTGATTGGAGAGCCATGGCAATTTGGTTCCTCCCATTGAATAGCAATGCATGATGATGCCAGTTTGGCAGAAACTTTGTTTTGAACTTCATGTAGCATTGGTACTACTGCTGGTACACTTGCTGGTGTGGTTACTGTGCCAGTTCCTCCAAACATTCCAACTCCAACTATATTTACAGCCTAAAAATGAATACTGTGTTAGAAGTTCATTATTACTTTTTTTTTTGCATAAACCATTTTGCTGCAAAAAAATAAATTTTCTTAAACTCAAATTCTAACAATATGGTCCTTTTAAAAATTGAGATATAATAGATAACACTAATATTGGGTAAGTTTAAGGTGTATAATGTGTTGATTTGATACATGTATACATTGCTACATGAAACAATATGGTTCAAAGATGCTGACACACATTGAAATCTTTAGAGTGCATATTTAGGAAGGTGAAATGTCTAAATATGAGAGATAAATGAAGAGTGCTATTATGGACACTTAAGGAAAAATATACCCAAACCAAACTTATTACTCCACCAAATTTTCTTCCTTTTTTTCATCTTATAGTTTCTTTCTCTGTTGATGGTAGCCCAAAGATCACATCCACTTATCAAATTTCACTGATTTTATAAAAACTTGTTTATTTTGAGATCATTGTAGATTCATATGTACTCTTTACCCACTTCCCAACAAAGGTAACATTTTGCATAACTATACTGAAATATTGCAATCAGGAAACTGACATTGATAAAATCTATTGACATTATTCAAGTTTCACCAGATTTACATGCATTCATTTTTTTTGTGAATTTAGTTTTATATAATTTTATAGTGACCACCAACACAATAAAAATATAGAAGTTGTGGAGGAAAAAAAATGGCGTAGATGATAGAGGCTTTGTTCATCTCTCTTATGACCAAGTCAGAGTGGTGACAGAAACACGGATCAAACAGCAAGCAAAGTCACCTGGGATCTAGATGAACAGAACCACTACAACTAGGGAGAGAAATAAGAAATCACCGTGCAATGACAGAAGGTAGGACAGGGTGAAGACAGGAGGCTGCCTGGTTCCGAGCAGCTGAGTGGGACAGAAGCTGTGCCAGCAGCAGCTGGCAGCCACAGGTGCCTCGTAAAGGGGCCATGTCTGCGACTGGACTTCAGTGGTGACAGACCTGCTCCCTCTGAGCACCAGCACCTGGTCGGCTTCTGGGGGAGTGTGGGAGGCACCAAGGGTTTACAGGGGTACACTGAGTTGTTGGAGTGAGGGCTGGAGGTGAGGCTTTCTCCCAGGCAGAAGTGCTGGTAGTATCCATTGTTCCTATGCTGAGCCCTCCTCCCTCCTAGTGTGCAGACTCAGTGCCACCATAGCTGACATGTCATCGAACTGGATAACAGAGGTCACTCTGTCCAGAGGACTCCCTGAAGGTCTGCCTCCCCCAACTCATGGCCCTACCCAAGCCACATCCAGTTGTATCCTCAGTGAGTCCAGTGTTCCTTGCTGAGCCAACTCCAAGACTCACACTGGTGACAGCTGACCTCGGTTTCTGACATGGCATCTTGAGGCAACAGTAAGCACAGCATCTGTGGATTGCTTGCTGACTCTTAACACGTGGCCCTGGAGGGTCACAGGTTGTAGCTAAACATGGCCTGCAGCTGAACCCCTCTCAGTACTGTGCCACTGGACACCTACTACAGAAATCCACACTAATAAGACTGAGAGACTTAGGAGCTTTGCTTAGTACATAGAAACAAACACAGAAAGGCAGCCAAAATGGGAAGACAAGCAGAACCCATATGAGAGAACAGAACAGAGATCCAGGAATAATGGAGTCAAGCAATCTAACAGATGCAGAGTTCAAAACACTGGTTATAAAGATGCTCAATGAACTTAGGGGAAGTGTAGATGAACTCAGTGAGAACTTCAACTAAGAGATAAAAAACAAAAATGGAAATGAAAATGATAAAAGAGAACCAGTCAGAAATGAAGAACACATTATCTGAGATGAAGAGTATATTAGAAGGAATCAACAAAGTGGAGGAAGAAGAGGATCGAGCCACCGATATAGAGGATGGGGAAGCCAAGGACACTCAAATCAGAATGGCAAGAAAAAAGAAGCCAAGACTATAATAATAATTTAAGGAGCCTATGGGACACACTTAAATGTAAAAATATCCATGTCATAGGGGTACTGGAAGGAAAACAAGAAGTTGAAGAGCTATTTGAAGAAATAATGATGGAAAACTTCCCTCACCTGGTGAAGGAAATAGACATAGAACCCCGGGAAGCTCAGAGAGTCCCCAAAACCAGGAACCCAAAGAGGTCCACACCAAGACACATCATAATTAAAATGCTAAAGGATAAATACAAGAGAAAAATCTTAAAAGCAGCAAGAGAAAAGCAGTTAGTTACCTATAAGGGAGCACCCATAAGACTGGCAGCTGATTTCTCAAAAGAAACTATGCGGGACAGAAGGGCTTGGCACAAATATTCAAAGTGATGAAAACCCAAGATCTACAACCAAGAATACTTTATCCAGCAAAGCTATCATTTAGAGTCGAATGACAGATAAAGAGCTTCCCAGACAAAAATAAGCTAAAGGAATTTATTGACACTAAGCCAGTATTACAGGAAATGTTGGACTTCTTCAAGAAGAAAAAACATGTATCAAAAACAAGAATAAAGAATGGTAATAACTACATTCCTATCAAGAAGTACGTCAAATGCAAAAGAATTAAGTGCTCCAACCAAAAGATAGAGTGGCTAAATGTTAAGAAAATAAGACCCCTACATATGCTGCCTACAAGAGACTAACTTCAGATTAAAAGACACACAGACTAAAAGGGGATGGAAAGAGATAGTTTCTTGGTGGACCTAGAGGGTATTTTGCTGAATGAAATGTCAGAAAAAGACAAATATCACATGATTTCACATATATATGGATCTAAAGAACAATAGATACAAAGAATATTTTGAGGGCTACTAGATGGGAGGGGTTGAGGGGGATGACAGAAAGGAGCAAAGGGATTAAGAAGTACAAATGGATAGTTACAAAATAGACATGGAGATATAAAGTGTAGCATTAAGGCAAATAGTCAATAATGTAATAAATATGTAAGGGGGAAGAGGTGTACTAGATTTAGTGGAGTGATCACTATGAGTTATATAGATCTCTAATTACTTTGCTGTACAACCGAAACTAATATATTATTATATGCCAACTATAATTGAAAAAAACTCATTGAATTGTACAATGTAAATACGAGCAACTGTCTTATATTTCGATAAAGCATAAAAAAGATATAGAAGTTCCATTATAGTAATCCCTTGTGCTACCCTTTTATAGCCACAGAAACCTCTCTCCCTCCTTCTTTTTCTAATCCCTAGAAATCAGTAATTTGTTTTTCCTTCACTATAATTTCGTCATTTCAAGAATGTTATATAAATGGAATAATGCAGTATGCAATTTTTTTAGGCTTTTTTTTTTTTCAGTCAGCGTGACTCTCCTGCATATGGATAGCTTGATTCTTTTTACTGTTGTATAGTATGTCATGGTACAGATGTACTACAGTTTGTTTAACCACTTAACTGTTGAAGGGCATCTGAGTCATTTCTAGTTTTTGGCTCTTACAAATAAATGTGCCATGAACATCTATATACAGGTTTTTATTGTGGACATAAATTGTCATCTCTCTGAGATAAGTGCCCAAGAGTGCTAGACATATAAGTGCATGTTTAGTTTTGTAAGAAACTACCATACTCTTTTCCGCCAGAAATTTATGAATAACCCAGTTTCTTCCATCTTTGCCAGTATTTACTGTCATCACTATTTCGTATTTTATCCATTCTGATAGGTGTGCTAATGTATCTCATCACTCATTTCTCTAATGGCTAATGATGTTGAAGATGTTTTCATGTACTTATTTGCCATTTTATATACTCTTTTGTGAGTTATCTGTTCATGTCTTTTGCCCATTTTCTAACTGGGTTGTTTAGGTTTTTAACTGCTGAGTTTTGAGAGTTCTTTATATATTCTAGATATTAGTCCTTTGTATTTTGTGAAGATTCTTTCCCACTCTGTAGCTTTTCTTTTCATTTTCTCCACAGGGTCTTATGCAGAGTAAAAGTTTTTAAATTTGGGGTCAAATTTATTAATTTTTCATTTTATGGCTTGTGCTTTGGTATTCAGTTTAAGAACTCTTTGCCTAGCCTAGATCCTGAGGATTTTCTCTTGTGATTTTTTTTCCTAAAAGTTTTTATAGTTTTATGTTTTAATTTTCAGTTTTCTGTGGTCTATTTTAAGTTAATTTGTGTATAAGGTATGAAGCTTAAGTTGATTTTAAATTTTTTTTTTGCCTATAGATATCCAGTTTCTCTGGCATAATTTGCTTAAAAGGTAATCAGTAACTCATTTGCATCTTGTCAAAAATTAGTTGCACATATTTGTGTGGATTGATTTCTGGCTTCTTTCTTCTGTTCCATTGACTTATGTGTTTGTCCCTCCATTAATACTATACTGTCTTGATTACTGTAGTTATAATCTTTAACGTTAGGTAGAGTGATTTCTTCCACCTTATTTTTCTCTTTCAAGAATGATTTATCTATTCTAGGTCCTGTGACCTTTCATATAAATTTTAGAATGAGCTTGCATGTATCTGTTTCAATTGATATGGTCACACAATGTTTCTTCTCCAGCCTGTTTGTATAGTAGATTACATTGGTTGGTTTTCCAGTTTTGAACCAGGGTTGCATACCTGGAACAAATCCCACTTGGTCATGATGTATAATTCTTTTTATACAATGCTGGATTGGATATGCTAATATTTTGTTGAGCATGTTTTTGCATCTAAATGAGTTATTGGATAGCAGTTTTATTTGTATTTTGATTTCGGTTTCAGGGTAATCCTGGACTCATAAAATGAATTGAGAGCTCTCTCATCTTCTTTTTTCTGGAAGAGATTATTTAAAATTGGTGTTAATTTTTCTTCACATGCTTTGTAGAATTCTCCGGTGAAAGCATCCTAGCCTGGAGATTTTTTTTCCCAGGGCTTTTTAAATTTATGAATTCAATTTATTTGATAACAGTAGGGCTATTCAGATGGTCTTTTTCATTTTGACTGAGTTTTAGTAGTTCGTGGTTTTCAAGGAATTTGTCCATTTCTTCTTTCTTATTACATTTACGAGTATAAAGTTGTTCATAGTATTCCCTTATTATCTTTTTAATGATTGAAGAATCTAGTGATACCCTATATTTTGTTCCTGATATTAGTAATTTGTATATACTCTCTTTTTATCTTTGTCAGTCTTACAAGTGGTTTATCAATTTTATTGATTTTTTTGAAAGACTAGCTTTTATGTTTCATTGATTTTCTTTATTGTTCTCCTGTTTCAATTTCATCAATCTCTGCTTGTACCTTTTTATTTCCTTCCTTCTGCTTGCTTTGGATTCATTTTGTTCTTCTATCTACTAATCGAGGTAGGAGATTAGATTATTGATTTGAGTCCTTTTCTTTTGTAACATAAGTATATAGTGCTATATATTTCTCTCTCAGCACTGCTTTAGGTGCATCCCACCTATTTTGGTATATTGTATTTTTATTTTCATTCAGTTCTATGAATATAAATTTTTTTCTTTAATATTTCCTCTTTGACCCATGAATTATTTAGAAATGTATTGTTTAATTTCTGCCTGTTTTCAAAGATATTTCTGTTGTCTTTTAGTTTGATTTTATTATGGTCAGGGAACAAACTCTGTGATTTCAATTATTTTACATTTGTTGGGATTTGTATTAGGGCCCAGGATATGGCCTATTTTGGTGAATGTGCTATGTATGGATGCTTGAAAAGACTATGTGATCTTCTATGCTGTTGTTAGGTGGTGTGTTAAAATAATGTATATTAGATCCTGTTGCTTGTGTTGTTCAGCTGTTCAATATCCTTGATTATTTTCTGTTTAGTAGTTTTATCAGTTGCCGAGAGGGGTGTTGAAGTCCCCAGCTATAAATGTGGATTTGTCTATTTCTCTTTTCTGATTTATCAGTCTGTGCTTCATATATTTTAAGGCTCTGTTTGTTTGGTGCGTACACATTTAAGATACTTATGTGTCTTGGGGATTTGATCCTTTTATCATTATGTAATGTCCCTCTTTGTCTCTAGTAATTTCTTTGTTTTGAAGTCTTCATATATGTAGCCATTCCTGCTTTTTGGTTTTATTAATGTTTGTATGGCATATCTTTTTTCCATCCTTTTCCATGCAACTTTCCTATGTTATTGTATTTAAAGTAAGTTTCTTGTAGGCAGAATATTTTTCTATCATTTTTTGACCTATTCTTCCATCTCTGTCTTTTAATTAGTATATTTAGACTTTTACATTTAAGTTAATAATTAATAAGCTAGCACCTAAGTCTGCCCTTTCATTTTTTTCTGTTTCTTCTGTTTCTCTTGCTTCTATTTCTTACCTGGCAATAGTGACCTCATTCCTCAAGGAACACGCCCTCCCCTCCCCAGGCTGCATGTAATTTTTTCACTGTGTCTCTGGCCTCAGCAGCTTCCTTCCTGGCAAGGAGTCAGGGCAGGGATCTGTGAGGCTGAGGCCTGGACAACAAAGGCCACCTCCCTTTTCCATGGACACTACTGGGGTCTCCCATCTCAAGTCTCCTGGTTCATTTCTTACTTTCCTATGTAATACTTGAATGCTTTTTGGAAAACTTAATTTGATTGGATTTGCTTATAGTATTTTAAGTATATTGCTTCACATAGTTTTCTTAGTGGTTTCCAAGGTATTAAAATGTACATATAGAACTTATTGCAGTCTGTTGGTATTGCTGTTTTACCAGTTTGAGTGAAGTCTACAGGGTAACTTTACCCTCCTCACTTAAAAAAAAATGTGATTGTATTAAGTATTTCCTCTCTATATATTGAGCACCACAATAGATGGTGTTATAATTTTTGCTTTAAACATTAAATACATTTCAAGAACCTATAAGGAAGATGGTCTATTATATATTAATCCCCATTTTTACCCATTCCAATTTTTTTTTTATTTTTACAGCCTTATTGAGGTATAAATGATAAAATCATCATATATTTAAAGGGTACATTATGGTGATTTGATATACATATACATTGTGAATGGATTCCCACCATCTAGTTAATTATAACCATAACCTCACATATTTATCATTATTTTTGGAGAGAACATTTACATTCCACTCTTTTAGCAAATTTCAATTATGTAAAGGTTTTTCAAATATATAGTCACGTTGTTTTACATTAGATACTCAGAACTTATTAATCTTATAGCTGAAAGTTTATATCATTTTGTCACCTATCCCTATTTCCCCCACCCACCAGCCCCTGGCAACCAATTTTCTACCCTCTGTTTCTGGGAATTTGGCTTTAAAATAAAAAGATGCTACATATAAATATTTGTATTTCTCTCTCTGGGTTTTACTTAACCTAAAGCCCTCAAGATCCATTCATGTGGTTGCAAATGGCAGGATTTCCTTCTTTTTCATGGCTGAATAAAATACTTGGGTGTTTCATATTTTGGTTATTGTGAATAATGCTGCAATGAACATGGGAGTGTAGATGTCTCTTAAATATCTTGTTTTTATTTCCTTTGAATATATATCTAGAAGTGGGATCGGTAGAACATATAGTAGTTCCATTTTTAATTATTTGAGGAACCTTGAAACTGTTTTCCATAGTGACTGTACCAATTTTTATATTACTACCAACAGCGCAAATGGGTTCCCATTTCTCTACATCCTTGCCAACACTAATTCTCTCTTGTCTTTTTGATGATAGTCATTCTAACAGATGCGCTATGGCAACTCATGTGGTTTTGATTTGCATTTCTTTGATGATTAGTGATGTTGAGTACCTTTTCATGTGCTTGTTGGCCAGTTATATGTTTTCCTTGGGGAAATGTCTATTCAATTCCTCTACCCATTTTAAAATTGGATTATTATTATTATTATTATTATTTTTGCTATTGAGTTTTAAGAGTTACTTGTATGTTTTAGATATTAATCTCTTATTGGATATAATATTTACAAATATTTTCTCCCATTTCATAGGTTGCCTTTTAATTTTTTGATGGTTTCCTCTGCTGTGCTGAAGCTTTTTACTTTGATATATTCCCTCTTGTTTATTTTTGCTTTTTTCCCCTTTGCTTTTGGTGTCAAGTCAAAAAATAAATAATTGCCAAGACTCAGGTCGAGGAGCTTACCCCCTATATTTTCTCACAGTATCTTATGGTTCTAGGTCTTATGTTCAAGTCATTAATCCCTTGTAGGTTGATTGTTGCATATGGTGTAAATAGAGGGTTAGTTTCTTTTGCATGTGGCAGTCCAGTTCAACATTTAGAAGAGATGATCCACCCCCATTGTGTATTCTTGGCTCCTTTGTCATAAATTAATTAGCCATATATGCATGGGTTTATTTCTGAGCACTCAATTCTGTTCCATTGATTTATGTGTCTGTTTTTCTGCTAATACCTTACTGTTTTGATTACTATAGCTTTGTAATATAGTTTGAAATCAGTTAGAGTTATGCCTCCACTTTGTTGTTCTTTCTCAGGATTGCTTTGGCTATTTGAGGGCTTTTGTGGTTCCATGTAAATTTTAGAATTGTTTGTTCTGTTTCTGTGAAAAAATGCCATTGGTATTTTGATAGGGGTTGCATTGAATCCGCAGATTGCTTTGGGTAGTATGGACAATTTAACAATATTAATTCTTCTAATCCATGAGCATGGACTATCTTTCCATTTATATTTGTCTTCCTCAGTTTCTTTTATCAATGTCTTACAGTTTCAGGGTATAGATCTTTCATTTTAAACTTATTTTTGGGTATTTTATTCATTTTGATGCAATTGTAAATGGGATTATTTTCTTAATTTCTCTTTCTGATACTATGGATTAGTATGTAGAAACACAAGTGATTATTGTGTATTGATTATGTATCCTGTAACTATACTGAATTCAGTCACTAATTCTAACAAGATTTTGGTGGAGTCTTTAGAGTGTTCTATATACAATATCATGTCATCTGCAAATAGAGACAGTTTTACTTCTTTCTGATTGGATGCTGTTTTCTTTTTCTTGTCTAGTTGCTCTGGCTGGGACTTCTAGTGCTATGTTGAATAAAAGCGGTAAGAATGGACATCCTTGTCTTGTTCCTGATGTTAGTGGAAAAGCTTTAGGGTTTTCACTACTGAGTGTTAGATCTGGGCTTGTAATATATGGCTTTTATTATGTTGAAATATGTTCCCTCTCTACCCACTTTGTAGAGAGTTTTTTTTTAAATCATGAATGGATGTAAAGTTTTGTTAGGTACTTTTTCTACATCTATTTAGAGGATCATACAATTGATCTCTTCTGTTGTCTTTTTAGTCTCTAATCATTTATTTCCACTCTGATCTTTATTTCCTTCTACTAGATTATTATTAGTTTATTTTATTATTTCCATCCTTCTACTAGGCTTAAATTGTTCTTTTTCTCATTCCTTGAATTATAAAGTTAGGTTGTTTATTTTTTTTCTTATTGCGGACATTTATCACTATAAGCTTTTCTCTTATAACTCCTTTTGCTGCATCCCATAAGTATGCTGTATGCCCATTTTCATTTGTCTCAAGATATTTTTTGAGTTCTCTTTTGTCTTCTTTGACCCTTTGGCTATTCAGTAGCATATTGATTAATCTCCATATATTTAAATTTTCCAATTTTTTCTTGTAATTGATTTCTAGTTTTATACCACTGTGGTGAGAAAATATGCTATGCTCGATATTTCAGTATTTTTAAATTTATTGAGATCTTTTTGTCACATAACATGATTTATCTGAGTGCTGTTCTATATGTGCTTGAGAAGAATGTGTAGAAATTCTGCTGTTGGACAGAATGTTTTGTAAATGTCTGTTAAGTCCATCTGGTCTAGTGTGAAGCTTAAGTCCAATGTTTTCTTTTTGATTTTCTCTGTAGATCATTTATCCATTGTTGAAAGTGGGATACTAAAGTTCCCTACTATTAATGAATTGCTGTTTATTTATCCTTTCAGGTCTGTTAGTATTTGCTTTATATATTTAGGTGCTCTTATGTCAGGTGCATCAGTATTTATAAATGGTATATCTTCTTATTGGATTGACCTCCTTTTCATTATATAATGACCTTCTTTATCTCTTAATACAGTCTTTGGTTGAAAACCTATTTTATTGAAAATTATTTTGAAATTTTATTATGTAAATATAGCTATCCCTGAGATTTCTGGTCAAGGTGGTGCAGCAGGTAAAGGCTGTGCTCACCTCCTCTCATGACCACTTCAAAATTACAACTAAACTACAGAGCAACCATCATTGAAAAAGTTTAGCTGAAGTTTAGCTGAACAGAATTCCTATAACAGAAGAAGCCACATCAAGACTGGTAGGAAAGGCAGAGACACAGAATAGGCTGGTCCCACGCCCATGTGTGATGGTTAAAAATTGGGAGGGATACCTCAACTGCAGAGATCCCCACTGAGGTGCGAGGGGTTCCAGCCTGCACCAGGCTTCCCGCCCCAGGGTTCCAGTGCCATAAAGAGAAGTCTTCATAACTTCTGGCTGTGAAAACCAGCGGAGATTGTGGCCAAGTGAGACTGAAGGTGGGTGGAGTGCCAGGCATTCCCTTTAAGGGCACATTCTTACTTGCTGACAGACTCACTTGCTTTGAGCTCCAGCATTGTGGCAGCTGCTCAAGAAGGCACCAGAGACATAGTAGGAGTAACTGAATTGTCTGGCTTCAGAGTAAGGACTGGAGAGGCAATGTTCTTCTAGACATAAGTGCTGGCAGGAGCCATTGTTCCTTTGTTGAACCCTCCCCTCACCCTGCACATGCAGGTGGGCACCATACCTGAGTCTCCATCAACTTAGCTAAAACAGTTCACCCCACTTAATAATTCCCTGATACTGCTCCACCCAACTTGTGGGCCCACCCAAGCTGCTTCCAGTGGCTTTTCCACACAAAGAGCCTGTCTTTGCTCATGCCGCGGACTTTCCTAAAATCTCTCAAAGGTTCACAAAACCCAGACAAGCAGCATCAGGCCTCAGCATGCCCTGTACCACTTGCTTAGCACCCCCAACACTGGTACTGGCAGCAGCCAGTCTCAGTTCAAGGCTTGGCCTCTTATAGGTACCTCCAAGCCCAGCGTAGGTGGTAGCTATCTGCTATCTGCCAATTGCTTTGTGGCTCATTCCAGGTAGCCCCAGGCAGGGTACAGGTGGCGGCTGAACTTGACTTGTGGTGGTGTACCTCCCAGGAGGCCCCAGGGCAGGCATGCCTATTGGCAGACTTTGGCTGTGCCAGAGCACCACCTGGCCGCCTATGTGGATAACACACACAAATGGCAGATTGGGCAGGCTCTAGAGCCTTGCTAAAGTGAATCCTGCTCTGTAGGGTCAGCCCCTGCACAACAGCTTCTCCATTGTAGTCATAGCCAGTCCTTACAACCAGTCCACCTGAAAGTCCATCCCTCCCATTGATGTGCCAACAGCAACCAAGGCTCAACTACAACAGGAGGACACATACAACTCACACAGGGGACACACCTGCAGCACTCAGCTCAGGTGAGCAGGGAGACTCTGCTACTGGGCCCTACAGAAAACCTACTACATAAAGCCACTCTACCTAGACTGGAAGATGTAGTAACTCTACTTAATACATAGAAACAAACACAGGAAGGCAGCCAAAATGGGAAGTCAAAGAAACATGTCTCAAATGAAAGAACAAGACAAAGCTCTAGAAAAAGAACTAAACAAAAGGAGAAAAGCAGTATACCAGATGCAGAGTTCAAAAGTTTATAAGGATGTTCAGTGATTTCAGAATTTCAACAAAGAGATAGGAAACATAAAAATGGATATAGAAAACATAAAAAAGAGCCAGTCAGAAATGAAGAATACAATTACTGAAATAAAGAATATATTAGAGGGAATTAACAGTAGATTAGATGAAGCAGAGGATCAAATCAGTGATTTGGAAGAAAAGTTAGCAGAAAACACCCAATTTGAACAGCAACAAAAAAACAGAATAAAAAAAATGAGGATAGTTTAAGGGATCTCTGGGACAACATCAAGCGTACCAACATAGGGGTACCAGAAGGAGAAGAGAGCAAAATGTTGAAACCTTATTTGAAGAAATAATGATGAATACTTCCTTAACCTAGGGAAGGAAATAGACATACAAGTCCAGGAAACTCAGAGAGTCTCAAACAAGATGAATCCAAAGAGGTCTACACCAAGATGCACTATAATTAAAATGCCAAATGTTAAAGACAAAGAATCTTGAAGCAAGAGAAAACCATTTACCTACAAGGGATCTCCTATTAGACTGTGAGCTGATTTCTCAACAGAAACTTCGCAGGCCAGAAGGAATTGACATCAAATATTCAAAGTGATGAAGAGAAAGGACCTATAACCAAAATTACTCTACCCAGTAAATGTATCGTTTAGAATTGAAGGACAGTTAAAGAGCTTCCCAGACAAGAAAAAGCTGGAGGAGTTTATCATCACCAAACCAATATTACCAAAAACGTTAAAGGGATTTTTTTTTTTAAGTAGAAGAGAAAAGAAAAAAAAAAAGATAAAAATGATGAATAA
>NW_024340851.1:763283-782649 GCF_902729225.1 Pteropus medius
TGCTGCTGGTGGTGGCAGTGGTGGTGGTGGTGGTAGTGGTGGTGGTGGTGGCAGCAGCTGCTCTGGCACAGGCTCTTGGATGTAAGGTGGTGGAAATTCCCCTTGAGCTGGGGGATACATCAGTTGAGGGGCTTGTGGATACATAGGTGAAGCTGGTGTGATGAAGTATGATATTTGCGGTATAGTAGCAGGCATGGTTGTGTAGTAGTCAATTGTTTGAGGCACAACAATAATTTTGCGAATCCCATTTTCTTCTACTACCTAAAATGGAAGACAGAGTCATATAAAAATATTAGAATCCATAAATCCAGCATTTTTCCTAATAAGTTTTAGATTTACATCCTGTGCTCTTAATTTAGAAAACCTAAAGGATCAAAAATCAACAATCAAGTGAAACTATATCAAGCAGGAGGCAAGGTAATTCTTCCTTTTTCCCATATGTATAGCTTTCAAAAAGGTAATTTTTGACAATGGATAATATATTGACATGGTTCAAAACCATAAAGTATAAAAAAGTATACATGAAAAGTTTCCCTCCTAACCCTTATCTGCTCAGTGTCCCCCAGTGGATAACTACTGCTTTTAGTTTATGAGTCTTTCCAGAAGTTCTTTATGCCAATACAAACAAATAATAATATTCTTATTTTTCCTCCTTTTTATTACATAAAGTTAGAATTATTTATACTACTCTGTACCTTATTTTTCACCCTTAGCAATATATCTTGAAGATCTTTCTATATCAGTACATAGAGCTTCCCCATTTTCTTACGCAGCTGAATAGTGCTTCATCATATGGGTTTATTACACAGTCCCCCATTGACAAGCACATAGATTGTTTCCAGTCTTTTGTGGTTATAAACAATATTGTAATGAATAATCTTGTACCTTTATTATCCCAGATTTATGAAAATATATTTTTATGATAAATTTCTCAAAGTAGAAATGCTAGGTGAAAGGGTATATACATTTGTATTTTTGTTAAATATTGCCTCAATAGCTAATTCCATTTAGAACCAAACCGTATCGTATTGACTTATTTAGTGTGTGTTCTTGATGTTTATAGTTGTGCAATAGAAAAAGACATATTCTCAAGTATAAAACTTCTGAGGCCATGGAATATTTTATTAACCTCTATAGGAGCCATACCTCCCTGCCCATTTTAGGTGCTTGATAAATATTTGAGAAAATTTTAAAAAGTGCCCTTTGTAGTCTGGCAACTGAGAATGAAATACGACTGAACTGAAAATAATAAGTAATTTTAGGGACTAAAGCCCACACATTATCAGAAGACATTACTGTAGCAATTGTAATAGATAATTAAGATTGATTAAAATACAGAAAAACAAAAAACAATGGAGGATTAATGAATATGAAAAGACATGAATTCATTAAATGAATAAGGCAGTCCAAGGGAAGGAAGTTTGTTTAAACATCACTGAAATTGCTTTTTAGCAATGATAACATTAAAGTGAATAAAATAAATAGTATTCTAGAAGTTCTCTTATCATAGTAACACAACGAAAACTATAAATGATAACTTAATGCTAAACACTAAATAAAACCACACTAGTATACCTGAGACATGTAACCAGGAGGAAGGTATATTGGGGGCAAAGTGCCACTTGGTGACATCAGAGGTACATCTGCAGGTCCTAAAAGAGAATTATTATTAATAAATTTTTTAATAACTTTAAAGTCCATTTAACTTTGCACAGTGAAAACCAGCTCCAAGGTTTAACAATAGCCAGCCATTTTTATAAATGTATGTTGTTTACTTGCAAAGGAGACTAGGTAAGCATGTAGATGAATCAGTGCAAATTAATCACAACGAGGAAAAATAACCAAGACACATAATAGAGATGGGGTAAAATTTATATTATAAAAATGTTGGCAAATTTTATTGCTAATAAAAATTAACTATAAGCCTCCCAGTATAATTGTACTTTACTTACCTGTTTTTTTTCTCACCCCAAATAGTTATACATTGAGAATAGAAGTCTTACTCTGTACTATAAAATATATTTCTTATAGTGATGTTACATAATAAAAATTAAATAAATTTTCATTTTAAGGCTTTTCACCAATAATACATAGTAAAGTGAAATAGTTTTTAGAAAATAGCATATTATAGAGAAGGGCCCAATGCTACTTTTATACTAGGTATTCTTACACCTTAAATGTAGGATTGCATAGGAACTAAAAATACAACACAGAATGGAGACTTTTATATGTCATCACTTTTATTTATCTGAAGTTATTATAATTAATGTTTAGTTCTAAAAATATATGTGGCTTTCAAGTCCTAGAATGGTAATTTACTTTTAATAATGGGGAAAAATAATAAATATGGGTTCACAATAAACTTTATATAGCAGCCATATGTAATCCATTGCTAAGTTGTAATGTTTTAAGAAATTTTGAGATACAGTACAAAATCACTTAGTTTACAAAATAACTGGCATAAAGACAGAAATAATCATTACTTTGAAATAAATCTTATATGAATTAAATATTAATTTTATATTACTACTGAAGCAATTCTATATTATACCTTTGCTATATATGTATGTACATGTATATATACATGTATAGGAGAAATTATTTATAATTTTCCCTATACATTTATATATAAAATTATTTATATATAAATAATTTTCCCCCTCCTGTACATTGTTCTATATTAAATGTTTAGTATAGTGCTGGAAAATGCTAGGCACTAAAGAAATACTTTTTCAATATGTGAATGGATATAAAGAAGAAGCCATGTGGAGAATGGTAAGAGGGGCAGAGACACAAAATGGATTGGTCCTATATTAACGTCGGGTAGTGAAAAATCAGGAGGGATATTTTGGCTGCGGAGAGCCCCTCTTAGGACTGAGGGGGTCCCTGCCCCACACTGGGTTCCCCAGCTCAGAGCACCAGTGCCAGGAAGAGGAGTCTCCACAACATCTGGCTGTGAAAATCAGCAGGGATTCTGCCCAGGTGAGACAGAGAGCTGCTGTAGACCCAGGCAGTCCTCTTAAAGGGCCCATGCACAGTTACTCACTGATGGATTCCCTTGCTCTGAGCTCATGAGCTGCATGCGGCAGCAGCTTGAAAAGTGCTAGGAACGTATGGGGAGGAAGTGAATTGTCTGGCTTCAGGGTGAAGGCAGGAGGGGCAGCTCTGGCTGGGACAGAAGGGTTGGCAGACACCATTGTTCCCTTGCTGACCCTTCCCCCCACTCATCAAACTGGCTGACACTGTTCACCCCACCCTGGTGATCCCTGAAAACCTGCCCCACCCAACTGGTTCACAGCCCTGAACCTCTTTCAGCAGCTATTCCTCACAAGCATCCAGCCTTGGCCTGAGGCAGACTTCCCTAAAATCTTTGAAAGATCCAAAACCCCAAACAAGCAGCAGCTGGCCTCACTTCTTGTACTTCTTGCTAAATGGCCCTCAGCCTGGCACAAGTGGCAGCCGGCCTCGGTTCACAGCATATCCTCTCCTAGGTGCCTCCAAGCCTAGCACAGGCAGCTACCAACTGCAGACCACTTTGTAGCTCCTAGCAGGTAGCTCAAGCTGGGCACAGGCAGCAGTTGATGTGGGCCTGCACCAGAGCCCATCCCAAGAGGCCATGAAACCAATTCATATGGTGACCACACCAGAGCACCATCCAATTAGCTCGACAAATGACACACCAAAAGGGTAGAATCAGCAGAGCCCTGCTACAGTTTATCCCACTCTGTGGGGTCACCCCCCATACATCAGCTCATTCACTATAGTCATGGCCATTTCTCACAGGCAGTCAGCCTGAGAGTCAGTCCTACCCACTGATGTGCCAATAGGAATCAAAGCTTAACTATGACAGGAGGACACACACAACCCATATAAGGGACACACCTGCAGCACCCAGCTCAGGTGACCAGGAAGACTGCACCACCAGGCCCCATAGGACACCTACTACATAAGGCCACCTTGACAAGACTGGGAGATGTAGCAGATATACCTAACAAAACACAGGGAAGCAGCCAAAATGAAAAGATAAACATGTCCCAAATGAAAGAACAGAACAAAACTCCATAAAAAGACTAAACAAAATGGAGACAAGCAATCAAACAGATACAGAGTTCAAAACACTGGTTATAAGGATGTTCAATGAACTTAGGGGAAAAGTATATGAACTCACTGAGAACTTACACAAAGATAGAAACCATAAAAAAGAACCAGTAAGAAATGAAGAATACATTTGAAATGAATACATTAGATGGAATCAATATCAGATTATATGACACAGAAGATCAAACCAGTGATTTGGAAGACAAGGTAGTAAAAAACACCGAATTGGAACAGCAAAAAGAAAAAATCCAAAAAACAATGAAAATAGTTTAAGGGGCCTCTGGGATATATCAAGCATGCAAACATTCACATCATAGGGATACCCGAAGGAGAAGGGAGAAAGATAAAGGAATTGAAAACCTATTTGAAGAAATAGTGACAGAAAACTTCCTTAACCTGGTGAAGGAAATAGACATACAAGTCCAGGAAGCTTGACATGTCCCAAACAGGATGAACCCAAAGAAGCCCACACCTAGACACATCTTAATTAAAATTCCAAAAGTTAAAGACCAAGAGATTCTTAAAAGCAAAAGAAAAGCAATTAGTTACCTACAAGGGCGCTCCCATAAGACTGATTTCTCCATATTAATTTTGCAGGCCAGAAGGGACTGGCATGAAATATTCAAAGTGATGAAAAGCAAGGACCCACAACCAAGATTACCAGCAAAGTTATCATTTAGAATTGAAGGACAAATAAAGAGC
Organism: Pteropus medius; assembly: GCF_902729225.1. Classification (NCBI taxonomy): domain Eukaryota; kingdom Metazoa; phylum Chordata; class Mammalia; order Chiroptera; family Pteropodidae; genus Pteropus; species Pteropus medius. The sequence continues at coordinate 768,084 of NW_024340851.1, forward strand.
TTCCCAGACAAGAAAAAGCTAACGGAATTCATCAACACCAAAACAGTATTTAAAAAATGTTAAAGGTAATTCTTGAAGAAGAAAATGATAAAAAATATGAATGATAAAATGATAATAACTACATATCTATCGATAATCACTTTAAATGTAAATGGATCGAAAACTCTAATCAAAAGACCAGGGTGACAGAATGGATAAGAAAACAAGACCCTTACATATGCTGCCTACAAGAAACCCACTTCAGATCTAGACACGCACAGACTAAAAGTAAAGGGATGGAAAAAGATATTTCATGGAAATGAAAACAAAAAGCTGGGTAGCAGGACTTACACCATACAAAATATACTTTAAAACAAAGACTATAACGAGACAAAGAAGTACCCAGTAATTCTACTTCTGGGTGTTTATCCGAAGAAACCCGAAATACTAATTCAAAAAGACAGATGCATTTATATGTTCACTGCAGCATTATTTACAATAGTTGAGATGTGGAAGCAACCTAAGTGTCTATCAATAGACGAATGGATAAAGAAGTGGTAGATATATACAATGGAAGATTACTCAACCATAAAAAGAATGAAATCTTGTCATCTGCAACAACGTAGATAGACCTAGAGAGTATTATGCTAAGTGAAATAAATCAGAAAGATAAATACCACATGACTTCACTTATATGTGGAATTTAAAAGAACAAAATAAATGAACAAGCAAAACAAAAATATTCATAGATACAGAGAACATTTTGATGGTTGCCAGATGGGAGGGGAGTTGGGGGAATGGGTGAAAAGGGGGAAAGGATTAAGAAGTACAAATAGGCAGTTACAGAAATCACAGTGATGTAAAGTACAACATAGGGAACATAGTCAATAATATTGTAATAACTATGGTGTCAGGTTGGTACTAGACTTATTGAGAAGATCACTTTGTAAGTTATATAGATGTCCAGCCATTATGCTGTACATGTAAAACTAATATTGAATGTCGATGCTAATGGAAAATTTAAAAAAAAGTAAAAAAAAAATAAAAAAAGGAAAAATGAATGAATGAACTGTCTGAGGACCTCAGCAGTCATCTCCTATAGGAGAATAGTCTAAAACTAATAGTGTCTGTCGATATCTTCAAAATCTGGACTTTTCGAAATGGAATTCTTGAATTAATTTTTGATTTTTAAAAGTACCTTATATGAAGTTCTCTAGTAAGACTAGCAAGACTAGCAAGATGGCCAGCTGCTGCTTGTTCTATTGATACTATGCTCTATGAGAAATATATAAATTCAAGAGCATTCAATCTGGCTCAAACAGGAAAGGATATTAGTGGAAGAGATTACTAGTAAAGTCATTTCACACTAATATTTAAATTTACTCTTTAATATCAAACAACATACATTTAATTATACTGACCTTGAATATTTTGAATGTTCCCATCATCAGACTTGATGGTGAGGGTCTCCCCAGGGTTAACTTGCACCAATATAATCTAGAAATAAACCATTTTTGATGACATACTTTTTTGTTAATTTATGAAAAATCATTATTGTCCTTTTGAAAAACACTGAGACTCACTACTTATTGAGGACTTGTGATGCTCAAGGAGAAGAGTACAATTGGATCAATGAGCACTTAGAACAAATTCAATACTCCTAAGTAAGAACAGGTCCTCCCCAAACCAAGTAAAACCTAATATAGTAAGGTTGTAGAAAATAGGTGCTTTGAGATGGAAAAACCAACCCCTCCCATTAAAAAAACCTGCAAAAAATGAAAAAAGCTTATCTGAAGGTAAAATTCATACATACTTGTTGTATCCAGTATTGAGGACAAGAATTCCATCTGGTATATCTCTTGGGATGAGTCATCATTTGTGAATAATTAGTAGTATACTGTGTTCCAACAGTGGTGTTCAGATGATAATTTTCCATCTAGGAAAAAAAAACATTTTTAATTTCAATAAGGTCATTTTATCTCAGTTCCTTTTGACATAATGCCAAACAAAATTATAAGCTAGAAGCACAGTATTTGCTCGTTTTTAAGCTCCAAAGAAAAGTTAAGTGACTTTTTCACATTACATATGTAGATAAAAATTTTCTTGAATAGCTTATTTTAAATGTGTAAACACTAAATCTAAACTACACTCTATTTCTTTCTTGAGACCAATCCTATAAGTAGAAGTCATTGCTACTCAGAATGATACTTTTAAATATTAGAAATTTGAACTCACATCTATGAATGAATATGAAAAAACTTTAGTCTGCATTAGAGCAGACTAAAGTTTTAAAACCATTCATCAGAAGAAACTGGGGGTAGTATAAACTTTAAGATACAACACCAAGACTTTTGAGTCAATCAAGGGAGGCTGAAAAAGCAGCTAACACAAAAGGAGGTTCTATGTAGCCTAAGCTAATGTTAAATGTCTCAAGCAAGTTTAAAAGGCATACAAGGAAGATAAATTGATGTTGGTGAAAAGACAAAACTTCTAAACTAAGTGACCAATCATAAAAAGTGACAGTTTTTCTAAATAAAAGCTAATACTGAATTTAAGAAAAATCTGACCAGTTATGATAGAAAAAAATACAAAACAAATCTACCATCTACCCTTACCTGATACATGGGATTCCCACTGATAACTGGAGCTATAGGAGTTATTTCAGTAAAAGTAGGTGTAAGCCCATGTTCAGTCATGTCTAAAAAGATTGGCTTTCACAATAAATTATGTTTCTAAAAAGAAAATGAATTCTTAGATTAATCAAATGAAGTCAAAGTAGTGATTTTTAAAAGACAAAACCTGATATAATATTCCTGAGAAAAAAGCCATCATAAATACTTTTTCTCTCTAGAAATGTTTACTTAAATGAAATTGCTTTACATATTTCAAAATAATCATCGGTTTTCATAAATTAACAAACATAAAATTTGGAGTCAAGAGTTTTAACTTGTTCACTCTATACTCATAAAGACAAAGATAGCTTCATTTCACAATGTGAAGAATGGTTTAAACAAGTCACTGGTCATTTGATCCACTCAGATTAAATTAAATTAATTTCTAATCTGTGATGTTACCTGCTAAATAAGATTGCATATTGCTTAGGAGGCTGTAAGAATTAACTAGATGCTTTTATAATGTTAACATAGATATCTACCTTAACTCTTTCAGATACTAAAACCAAAATATCTTTAACATAATCTAAAGCTTCAAACCCAAACTGTTAAAATACTTTTCAGGTTTAAATACTTCATGTGTAGATGGCACCAAGTGACGAGATATGGTCTGCTAGTCCAGATCCTTGATTCCATAAACACTTGGACAAAAATCAGAAAGAAAATAATGACTTTTTTGAAGATGGAGAAGAGGATACTCAAGAGGGAACCTCTTGGAGCTAGGCAAACCCTGCAAATGAAGTGTACTGCTGTGGTTCTACATCTCTGTGGTAACGATGATGCAAAGGAATGTTCACTATGTCATAATTCTAGTCACTGCTTACATCATTTCCTTACAAAGTTTTAGATGTAGTCTGAAGAGACTTTTTACTTATGAATAACAGCTTTTCATAAGTGAAAGACAGTTTTTTAAAAAAACTGTTGGGAGTCATAAAGAAATATAGAGTGCATCTAGTAAGAAATGTGTATGTTCTCTTAGGGATGTAGGAAATAGTTGCAAACTTAATGTTTTTTTTTTTAATATCTACTCAACAGTGAAAAGTACATTAGGCTAATTTAAATCTCTTGTATCACCACAAAATTTGTTTCATTCGTGACAAAAGTCATTGCTTTCTAGCTCAATGTAATGACTGGATTAATCAAGATTTTATTTTTTTTAGATTTCCTAATTATTCTATTTAATTTTATTTACTTGATTTGATAGACTTTTAAAGTAAAAACATTCATTTTTAAACTGAAGTTCATTGAAGCATTCACTGAAAGGTTATTTATATCCATAGTCAGCAGTAAAATATTTTAATTTTATTAATAACCCTTGAATATATATTTTCCCTTTTTTGAATAAACTATCTTTTAGAATAGTATTAGATTTACAGAAAAGTTTCAGAAATAATACAGAGGGAATTCTCATATATATCATACCAAATTTCCCCTATTAAAAACATATTAGTATGACATTTGCTATAATTAATGATACAATAGATTATTAGATGTTAACTGAAGTCCATACTTCATTTATTTCTTTAGATCTTGCCTAATGTCATTTTAATTTTTTAAATTTAAATATTATTGACTATATTTCCTATGCTATACATTACATCCCTATGACTTATTTTATAACTGAAAATTTGAACCTCTTATTCCTCTTCATCTCCCTCCTCTTTTTTTTCAATTACAGTTGACATTCAGATATTATTTTAAATTAGCTTCAGCTGTGTACAGCATAGTGGTTAGACATTTAGATAATTTTTGAAGTGATTCCTCCAATTAGGTTAGGACCCACTTGGCACTATACATAGTTGTTACAATATTATTGACTATATTCCCTATGCTGTACTTTCCATCCCCATGACTACTTTGTAACTACTAATTTGTACTTCTTAATACCTCATCTTTTTTTCACCCAACCCTCTAACACCCCTGCCATCTGGCAACTATGGATTGATCAAGATTTAAAACAACCTATAACGACATTTGAAAAATAGAGACTATGCCAAAAATTTGTGTGTGTGTATGTGTGTATCCTCTTTTATCCCATAACCTTTTCTTTTTCATCAGAACTTCCAATCATTGGTGTACATGGTAGGTCAAATTAATAGATTTACTGCTTCACCTCTATCTTTTCTATAGCTGTGTACCAACTTAGATCTGGAAATTTAATTTAATCATTGATTTAATCTTGGGTGACATCCGTACATCAACAGATTTAAAGTAGACAGCCTGAGGTAGATAACTATCCCTTCAGCAAATATTGAGAAGGGAATTTTAATTGTTTTGAAATTAAAATAAATTGGTATTAGATTCCCTAAGATATAAAAGTTTTCAAAATTCCTGTCTGTTTCAAGTCAATGTCACATACAATTAAGTGTTCCATTTAGAGAGATTGTTTTTAGTATTTCAGTTTTACAAGTTAAATGATCTGTGTTATATAAGGAATCAAAGGTCCTTTTAGCACTTGGAGAATGTCTTGTTCTTTCCCCTTATGTTTTGGCTATCACTTTTATCATTTTAAATTTAAATTTGAAATTCATGTTTAGAACTTTAATTTCTATCAATGTTATGACCAGTTGTTTATATAAGAACAACAAAAATTTAAGAGTAAGAATAGCATCTCAATTATTTTTTCATGAAGATACATTTACCCTTTTTAGTATATACAATAATAATGTTGAATAATCAAAATGCAGAAACTATAGAACTTAGTAACTTTTTATAGATATGCCAATATTATTATGGGGAAAGGTACAGGCAATATATAATTTTCTTATTTGGCATCTACTTTATCATCTTCTTTAAGTACAGCTTTCATCCATTATATTGAAGTAAGATAAATAACTATATAATGAAGGATAATTTGACAAAGGATTGGTCGCTAAGGATTTTTTTCCAGTTTAGAGAATTTCTAAGGTTGTTCATTAAATACCTCTCCCCAGCAAAATCTATTTTCCATCTTGTTAGTCAGGCCAATAAACTACTCTATAAAGTGAAGTACCTTTCTCAATGCAGCTTTAATAATTTTGCTTTTCAGGCTCTTGAAATCTCTCTTAAAATCCTAAAGAAGCCTCTAGTCTAGCAAATTTACCATTATTTCCCTGCTACTCTGCACTGTAGTTGGACTATAAATGTAATGTTTTAATAAGAAACAGCTCTAATAAAATAAAATGTTATGTGAGGAAAAGTACAAAATGTTGAGTGGCATTACTACAAGTGAAACAAATCTTCAAAAATTCATCTTAATAAACTCTGTATATGAACAAAAATCATTAACTCTGGTCGAAACAAGGAATTACAGAACACAGAAAAATTACATTAGTTTTCTCAGAAGAAAAATCTTGAAAGCTGGGGAGGAAAATATTAAAATAGACATTCAGGCTTCTTAGTAATCTTGATAGTTTTAATTTCAAGCTGAGTGTACACTTTTAAGTACCCTCACAGTTCCATATATGCATAGAGAATGCTACAATTAAAAGTGCTGTTGCCTTACTGCATATTGCAATAAAGGCTTTTTGTGCCTCACTGTATAAAGCCCAAGCTAAACTATGACTATACAGAAGTAAAACTAAAATCGAGTATATCAATAAGGCAGGGACTACAAGGAAGTATTCTGAATTTTTATAGCATTTATTCAGTTATTGGTCAGGTGTCACTATTAACAGTTTACAGTTAGAAAATAGACATTTAAATAATTTCAGAATGGATATCTTTGATATCCAGTTGTGTATGTACTATAATAAAAGTGTAACTCTTCAGAATCCCATTTAAGTACATTTTATACTATGCCATGTGTAATCACTTTGAAAGAAACATGTGAACCTTAGACACTATTTTCAACTTTAAAAAGTGGGAAAATAGCTCAAATATTTAACCAGATTAAGAAGCAACACTTAGTTTCCAGAATTAAATTTTAGGCTCAGAATTTACTTACTGCTTCATAATTTGGGTATTTCAACACAATGCATAGTTTTGGCCCATAAATGCTGTGTTTCCTACTTTTTTTTCCTCAAAAGTATCATTGTTCAGATAAAGTTCCAATAAAAGTCCAATTCCCAAGTCACGAATAACTGTTTCTAAAACTGGAGATAAATTATTTTAAAAAACACTTCTAGAATGTATACTTGCCTAAGAACTGCAGTTTAAATTTAACTTCTAGCTATATAAAAAACATATTCTGTATCCCCTTGAAATTAATATTAATTATGTAAGCCACTAATAAAGCAAACTGAATCTTGGTGAAAGAAAGCATGTGATCTTATTACCATTATTTTAGTTTTCTCTTAAAGGTAAAATTGCATTGTTTTATAGTGGTAAGTCTGAAAGTCAAAAGATCTGAGGTCAAATTTCTGCTTTACACATTACTGAGTAACTCTTGTTTATATTTTTATTCTGCATTGCCTAGTACATAGTAGGTACTTGAGAAATGTTGAACGGAGTGATGTAACCAACATGGCAAAATAAGAGTTTTTTTTTTTTACCATCTTCCCACTCACTCCAAACAAAACAAAACAAAACACATAACAAAAGAAACCCCATGATTTTCACAATCATCCACAGACAAGATTGCTATTGTAGAAGTCTTGGAGATATTACCTCATACATGTTAGAATGGCTGTTATCAACAAGACAAGATATAGTAAGTGTTGGTGAGGATGTAGAGAAACGGGAACCCTTACACACTGTTGGTAGAAATGAAACTGGTACAGCCACTATGGAAAACAGTATGGAGGTTTTGCAAAAAATTCAAAATAGAACTATATATGTTTCAGCAATTCCACTTGTGGGTGTATACTTGCAAGAAATGAAATCAGTATCTCAAAGAAATATTTGCACCCCCATGTTTGTTGAAGTATTATTAACAATAACTAAGACATAGAAACATCCTAGATATTCACTGATGGATGAATGCGTACAGAATCTGCCATTTGTGACAACATGGAAGGACTTTGAGGGCATTATGCTAAGTGAAATAAGTCAGAGAAAGACAAATACTGTACAATCTCACTTATATGTGGAATCTAAAAAAGCCAAATTCATAGAAACGGAGAGTAGATTGGCAGTTGCCAGGTGCTGGGGAGGTGTGGGAACTGGGGAGATGTTAGTCAAAGGGTACAAACTTTCAGCTATAACACGAATAAGTTCTGGGGATCTAATGTACAGCATGGAGACTACAGTTAATGATACTGTATTATGTACATGAAAATTAGAGAGTAAATCATAAATGTTCTTACCACACACAAATAATTATGTGAGGTGATGGGTGCATTAACCTTATTATGGTAATCATTTCACAATATATACATGTATCAAATTATTTTGTACACCTTAAACCTACACAATGTTATGTGACAATTATGTCTCAATAAAGCTGGAAAAATAAATTTTGAATAAATGGTGAACCTTTTTCCCTGAATATGTCCTATTCTAGTAAGCAATCATTTTTATCATTTATTGACTATCCTCTCTAAAGCCACGGATGGGCAGGTTGATAAAATATATATTCTAAGATAAAATAATATATAAAATTAGGATGAGAATTATAAAGAATAAATATCTTTAGGATGTTTTCCTAAAAAATGGACACAAGAGGTAATATTGGACAGTAAAATGTAAAAAATCCACACAGTTGAAAGTATTTTAAATTTTCAAGTTGTTACATGTAATTATAAAGAATGAATTTTTTCCACATTGTGCTAAGTGAGATAAGTCAGACATAAGTCAGTGATAAGAAAGACAAATACCAGACAATATTACTTACATGCGGAATCTGAAAAAGCCAAACTAATAAAAACAGGGTTTGCCAGGGAATAGGGGTGGAGGGATAGGACAGATGTTGTTTAAGGGTACAAACTTGCAATGAGTAGTAAGTACTAGAGATCTAATGTGCAGTATAGAGAACATACACAACAATAATCATCAAACTTGCTAAGAGACTAGAACTTAATTTCAATCATTAAAAAGAAATGATAATTATGTAACATAATAGAGGTGCTAATTATCACTACAATGACAATCGTATGCTATATAAATGCCTCAAATTAACATGCTGTACAACTTAAATTTATACAATGTTACATGTAGAATATATTAAAATAAAAAATAAAACGAATATAAAGAATGGATTTTTTTAAAAGCCAGAGATTTAATATGCTATTATTTTATATGAATGAAAACATAATTTTAAAGTCAAATCGCTAATAGGGATTCTGGTTAATAATTTCTGCATAGAATACACCTGTAAGGTATTGAGTATAATTAAAGAAAACACTATATAAAATTTAAACATTTTTGGAGAACTTCCCAAATCAGGCAATGTTAAACCAAAAGAGACACAAACAACCCTTGAGCAGATTATTTCAGATACAAAAATGATTCCAAATCTCAATAAAGCAAGCATACTTAAAGACTGATTTCAAAAGTTAGAATTCCAGTATAAAAAGACAAAAGATGAGAAAGAATGAATACCACTGGAGCTTAATAAATTCTGAAGATATGGGAAAGTACACATGACATTGTTGGATAAATATGACAATAGAAAACTATAACATGCATCCAACTATGACTAATATGTTTACAGACATAAATACATATATGCATAGAGAATATATTGAATGGAAATACACAAGGATTTTACCAGTGGCTATCTTTGATTGAGTGGGATTATAGGTGACATATTTTAAAAAATGATTTTTCTCTTATTTTCTAAATTTTCTAAAATTATTTCACTCTTAAAATTAAAACACAAGTTATTTTGTAAAAGGGGCAATGAGAGGGTAAACCTAGGACAAATTTGCATCTGTACAACAAATACTGGAACACCAGAATCAAGATCTTCCTCTTCCCCCACTTGAAGGCAGAAGAAATGGTTTTAAAGACAAATAAAAAGAACTACAAGAGTACATCATCTAAGTAGTACTTCTACCTGAGATTATGTAAAGAATTTGTGATAGAAAATATGTATATTTAGTATATGAATAGATTTGAGAAGGGACTAGACAATATCTCAAGATCATCAATCAATATTGGATTATTAATGAAAACTGAGGATGTTTGAGATGAATATCCACTCTTCTGAGGCTGATGTTATCAAAGATAATTATGTTCTTCATGAAGTGTCTTATGGTATCACCACAAGTCATGGACTATGGGAATGGATGGTCATTGGCTGACCTAGTATGGCATTTCTAACCTCAAAGTTTCTATATAAAGAAATACTTATGTCACAAGTTAAAACGAAATAAAACAAAACAAAACAAAAACCAAGGTCCCCAAGAAAAGCCAGAACTACAAACATCAGCCATAATTTAAAAATTTTGTTTAGTTCTGGCAAAGGCTCATAGGATCATATCTTGCATATGTTATGATTCTTAGACTCTTGAGTTTCTAATTGAATGTTGTGGCTCTTTACCCTTTAATGAAATTAATAATACTTTCTGGTGAAACAGTCTTTAAGACTGAAAATATTATGGACTATTATATCAGATTAACATATCTCTAAATACATTCCTTATGCCGGTGTCATATACTCCTAATTTTTTAAAATTATTTTAATCTCCAAAAATAATTTTGTTGAATAGAATAACATTTCTGTAATAGAGGAATAAGATGTTATCATTAAAAAGGTTTATTAAATGCCATTCTTTAATTTTAGAAAGGCTACTATGTTCTCAAATTATCATTACAAATCAAATTATGTTGAACATTAAGAAGTGTGACACAAATAGAGTATCTTAAGTAAGAAGTCTTATATTTCAGTCATTTTAAAAATTTAAATTTTGGCACGGGTGAATTGTTTTTAATTGTTGAAAGATGTAAACAGAAAGAAGAGCTTGCCTACTTATAGAAAGAAAATAAGTCAACAAATAAAAACCAAGTGAGTATACTTGATAAGTTTAAACTTACCATATATTATACTTTTAGAGAGTATTTAATTCACTAAGTAATGTAATTAAAACAGAATGAGAGTTTGTGAAAAAATTTTTTTCACTTAGATGAAAATATTGGTGATAGCTCCAACCTCAGCGCAAAACAAACAAAAACCCAGCACATGCGCGTGCGCACAACACACACGCACACACACACACACACACACACACACAGTGTTAAGATTTTTAGAGACCTTGAAAGCTGGCGAGTTTAAGTGGCAGATCATTATAAATTTACTTTTCTTCAAATATTTCCAGAACAAATTGCATTTTGAATTGCAATTTTAATCTACAGTTGAAATATGGTAGAAAGTTTTAAACTCAAATTTCTTTGTCTATTTAATTCTTTTGCAAAACAAATAAAACAAGAAATGTTGCCCAGAGCTTAAAACTGGATTTAGGGACCTGACCTAGAATGCCAGGTTTGTACTGATGAGCAGGGCAATTTAAATTAGGAGCTGGAAGTGATTTTTCAGTAAGTTCTTCAAGAGTTTAATAAAAGAAGTCAGCGCTGCAAAAGGTACTTACTCTTCTGCTAAAATCTGATGGTCAGCAATGATGAGCTGTATGGAGCCACCTCAATCTGGAAAGATTTCACTACAGTCTTGTTCTGAGACACAAAAACAGGTGGAAAAAATTACAAAAAAAAAAAAAGCCATGCTTTGCTAATTCTGCAGTTCGTTTCTATTTAGCACTGAATGAAAAATTATGAACTTTTCAAATAAGTCATCTGTTTTTGAGCTTAAAAAGCAGTATAAAATAAAACTTTAAAATTTTGTTAACAAGAATTAAAGTATTCTCAGGATACTAATTAGATGTATCTTTAATCTGCTTCCCTCCCTGAATATTTTATTTATCTTCGATTTAAAACAATTTATATTATCACATGCGGAGAAAAATATAAACAAAGGTTTCCAAGAATTAGAGTTAATTTCCATTCTTTGCAAAAAGAAAAGTTTTTGTTTGTTGTTAAGTAACAAAGCACTTTTGAAAATTGTTTTGGTAAATTACCAAAAAAAATAAAAAATAAAAAATAAAATGAAAGCTCCTTCGTGTTTCTGTCCCCCACTCTTTATGAGACAGATACTACTTTAAGAATAGTGTTTCCCTTATATTCATTATGCTTTAAACCTTCTAAGAGAGAGTGGCATGTCAAAAGAGGGGCAGCATGCGCAAGAGTGGGGTAAGGAGGAGTGGCGTGTGGAGACTGGAGGGAAGAAAGGGTTAATTTTTCTCGTAAGGTGTTTTAATTTATGAATTAATGCTTATGGTCCTTGATTCTTTTGAGTATTTGTCAAGATACTGATAATTATTTTCTTCAGTGAATTTGGCATCAGCCAAACTTCTTGAAGACAATTTGTCCTATTGTCAAGGGATTGCTTATATAAGGACAAATTTGGGAAAGAAAAAACTTTCAAGTCTACCATTGAGAGAGACCCAGGCAACTTGATTCAAAGGATTTCAAAAGGTGCCCATTCAAGTTGTCTTTAATTATAAAATGATGATGATGATGATGATGATATGATGATGATGATGATGATGATAATGATAAATTACCGGTAGTAAAAGCAAGGGCATTACCAGCTAGTTTTCTTTTTAGCTTTAGAAAAGTCAACGATTCACAGAAATAACGGGTACCCCCCAAGGTGCGACGCAACGATAAAGAAAAAAACCCAAGGATTTCCTAACAAATCAACTTCCACCCTAACCCACAAAACACTGAACCTTTCTGTGGTTTAAAAAAAAAGAAAAGAAAGAAAGAAAAGAAAAACAGCCCAGCGCTGTACAAAGCTCTCGTGTACATTCCGCAAGGAATCGACATTTCTCCTTTCAATAAAATAAGCACCTAACCAGCACTTACCAGTCAGTGTCTACGGAAAAGGAAAAACGTAAGACAAATCAACACTGGGCAGAAATAGACAAGACTTTCCTGAAAAACCGTCCTCCGACCCTAGGAGCTCCAGATTCTATAACTAAATGCCCAGAAAACTATAGTTACTGTAAAGTCCGGGAACATAAAAAGTAGAAAAAAGGATGACTGTCCAAAAGCAGGTCACTCTCCAGGTATTTCCTAGTCGGAACAGTGCGTTCCGAATAGAAAGAGAGCAAGCTACAGTGACCCGTCCAAGATTAAGAAAGATAAAAGACCGGGCTGGAGGAGCGGTCACCAAATACAAAGACGAGCGGCGAAGTGAAGCTAAGCAGAGAGAGGAGCAGGCGGGACCTACGTGGCCGCAGCGGCGGACGCGCGGCGTTGGGGGCGGTGGAAGGAAGGTCCTTCCACGCGGCACTCAATGGCTGGAGAGGGAATGCGCCGTTTATACGGTCCCAATCTAATGAGGCTCCAGATGTAAAAGGAGCCCTTGGTCTCCCCTCGCCCTGCCCCCCAACTCGGAAACTCTTCCCTCCAAAAATATCCCCTCACCTACTTGAGCCTGCTGGAGCAGCAGACGTAACCCTATCCATCGGCAACATCCAGCAACCAGGCGTTCAAGCTCCCAGGCCACAAGCGGCCCCACTTACCCTCCTCACCTCGTGCTACTCCGCGCGTTCCATCCGGTCACCGCCGCGTTCACATTCTCTCCCAGCGCAGAAGTCTCCGCGCAGAAATCCTCTCGGAGACTGTTCACGCCCCCTTGGCATCCCCGAGTACACCAACAGCCGTTGGGGACAGAAGAAAGGCACAAAGTTAGGAGTTACAGCAGCAGCTGTTCCTAGCCTAAGGCCTGGGAGGGGAGGGGCAAGAAAGAAAAAGTGAGAGGAAAAGAAAAAAGAGTGGTCACAGTGGCCTCAGCGAGGTCACAGGCCCGGGCCAGTTGCAGCGAACACTGACAGGTCGTTAGGTCATGGGGGAGGGGGTGGCAGTGACTCTTAGGCTGCCTTCCTTCCCTGGGTGCTGAAAGAGACTTATTCTTTCCCATGTTCTCCGTCTCTGTGCTTTAAGCACTTAAGTGTACCTTGTACATCATCATCACCTTTATGATGGGCACGCAACAAGTTACCTCGGAAAGAACTGAGGTGGTGGACAGAGGCTGTTCCCAGACCTCAAAGTCTGAGGTCAGCAGTGGGCAAGGGACGACCTCGACACCGCTCACCTGTGCTGCTGAGCGCTGGGAAGGAGGGCAAAGTGAGCCGGTGAGGGTGCCAGGTTGGACAACAGGGTCTCCTTGAAAAGCATTGCCCACCGGCGAAGGTTATATAAAGGACAGATTTTTTTTCTGCGGCCCCTCTGTAGCCCTTTTGTATATTTTCTAGTCCTTTTAGTCAAGAAATTAGGAGTGACTGTGGAGTGGCTCCCTTTCTTGTGGCTAAGAACCTGTAGCTTACAGGTTCTCCCAGGTCCTTCCCAGATATGTCCAGCACAATTGCCAGTCGCTGCAGCCTCTCCCTTTCAAAGAGCAACATCAAAGGACTTAGTGTGTGCCTGCCTAGGCCGGGACTGGAGAACCACTGCTCCGGAGTTCTTTGACAGGAGGGCCGTTACCTCATTGTATACCAGGCTATTCACTCATTTGCGCAATCGTGGGACCCGCCAACCTTTTCTTCCGTTCTCTTGAGATTAGCGCTCCCAATTTGCAAACCTATCTCCTTAGCCGTTTCATTGTGTGAATTCTGTTTCTTAAGGGTCTGCAGCAGCTGCGGCCTTGAATGAAAGAGGAAATTGCTGAATCATAGGATTGAACACAAGTGTTAGCTAACAAAAGGATTTGTGAGGGGAAAGGGCAGGGGCACTTAAAAAAAATACTATAACTTACAATGAACCGTGTGGCCAGGCTCGCTCTTCTCCGCCAATCCCCCATGCTCTCCAATAAGTTGATGTGAGAGTCTCCCCAGCTTGGCTGAGGCAAGAGTAAACAAACTGTTATTTAAGAATTAGAGAGATGCTAATGTTTGACAGGAGACAAATGCCAGGAACTGAGTTTGAGGAGTGGTGATTCTCAGATAGTTCAGTCAATTCAATTAAATCCACTGCCTTTATTAAGAATATCTTGCTGC
>NW_024340851.1:783058-827765 GCF_902729225.1 Pteropus medius
GAGAGTAGCTACTGGGGCAGTGAGGTCTGAAGGCATCAGGCAAGCAGAAATAGCTCTGGGGAATGGAGCTAGGTGCCACCTGTACCAAACAGACCAAGGTGAGACCAGTGCAGAGAGAGACTGCAGGCAGAACCAAGGTCAAAGTGAGCTCACAGATAAAGCACTGGGCTGGAACCGTGGTGTTGGGAATAAAAAGCTAACAAGAAAGTCAAGGAAACCCCAAGACTTAGACTGCTGAAGGAGTTAAGTGGTCAGATTTGGAGGAGAAACAAGGAGGGTCCAAGAAACTCAAACAGGAAAACAGTTAAAAATTAAAGAATACTGACAGATGTGCTTGTAACTTACTTAAGGGGTACATCTCATTTAAGGGTGAATATGAAGTCCAGTGAGGTGAAGATACTTGCTAATTAGTGGCAAGATTAGTCTCAACTCTGTGCTTTCCACTACCCACACTCAAAGTTTAGGTGAAAGAGGTCTGAACTTTACTTTGCAGCACTACAATTTGCCTAATTTGAGAAGTTCTAGACTTGAGGAGAGCTGCCACAGTTGAAAGAAGGAAAAGTCTGTTGGTTTCTCAAAGGGCAGGAACCATGTCTTATGTTTTTTACCCCTTTCGTATGATCTTGGTGGTAGCCTCCAAATGATCCAAGAAATAGTAAGATCAAGTTGGGGGATATGCTTAGGAGCTTCCTGTAAGCTGTTTTTGTCACTGAGGGTATGTTTATATTTGACTTTAGGCAAGAGATTCGAAAGTGTACACAGAGACATAACTTACTTGCCAGGCAAATGACAAACAGCTCATAGAGATATGCCTCTAAAATAATTTAGTCTAGTTCTGGGCACCATGAATACTGAGGGAATTTGGAAAAATGGAATGTGGAGATTGTATACTGAAAACATCATTAGCAAAGTGTCTAAACAAACAAACAAACAAACAAACAAATAAATAAATAGAGCCACTTTAAAATGGAG
The DNA here is from genome assembly GCF_902729225.1 of Pteropus medius. Classification (NCBI taxonomy): domain Eukaryota; kingdom Metazoa; phylum Chordata; class Mammalia; order Chiroptera; family Pteropodidae; genus Pteropus; species Pteropus medius. The sequence goes on from NW_024340851.1 coordinate 784,031, forward strand.
CTGGAGCTGCCATGCCAGAGGAACTGTCTTGCACTCTTTATGCCTCAAATTCTTGGAATGTTAAAACAGGGCAAAATAACCTTGGACTGGGCCTAATGCAACATTATACTCAAAAAAACTGTTTGCAAAAATAACAAGAGAATAATTATTGCAACAACTGGATTGATGACTATTGGACTGAAAATTTAAAACGTTGTTTAGAATTAACATCACTATGTTATGTTTTCTGCACCAATTGAAATGTGTTCCTTCTGTTGATGTAATTGTTCCCCTTCCCTTTTACATAGATACCTATTGCCATTGTCTCCAAATCAGAACACTATTTGGGCTTCTTCTTGAATCAATGAGTCCTGAATAGCTGTTCTTATTGATCTCAAGTAAACACTGGTTGCCTTTCACTTTGAAAATCCTTTTTATTTTAGCTTAACATATCTGGCGTTGTCAAACAGAATCTAAAGTTGCTTCACCTTCATGGTCCAGCATCCCCTGGAACTGGGTATGGTACCTACAGAGCCTCTTTTGTGCTTAACTGCTTCCATGGATGGCTGTCTCCATGTGAAGTACTCTTAGGTTCATGGAACTCCCTCCTTATTTGGTAAGGGTCAAATACCTTTATCTGAGGTCAGGAGGGATTTTTCTGACCTCAGATAAAGGTATTTGAAGGGGGTCAATTGCCCAGGTACCAGCATGTGGCTGGAAGCCACAGGAATGACAGGATTCCATTTCCCAATGGGTAAGTACTTATTTAATTGCAGTCCTTTATTTCCTTTTCTTGTCTCAGTCTGTTATATTGTTTATCATAAGAAAAAAGCTTTCATAAGGATATGAATCCAAACCTCTCAGGGAAAATAAAATGTATTCTTTAATAGATAAACAGAAGTTTCTAAAAGGCAAAATAACTTCTAAGTAAGTCCTAAAAGAAAATTTGACCATCTGAGCAGGTGCTTTAAAATTTCTTGCTGCTCGTCTTGCGTGAAACCTGACAAGGTTTTTCAAAGAATTTAATAACTCTATGTTCAGAAATTTGCCAAAATTAAGTCTAATAGGATTTTTTAAGCCTCAGTAGCTTTCAAGATCTTTTTACTGATAAAAAGAAATGTAAGCACAGCCCACAACTGCCTAAAACTAAACAAACCAAAGGAAAAAATAAGAGAAGAACAGGCTTTAAAAAACAAACAATAGCAACAAAAAAAAACAAAAGTGGCTGAAAAAGTTGCCTGCCTAAGCAACCCCCACCCCAAGTCTCCTTAAAAGTTTTTCTTTTTTTATCAAGGGTAAATACAAATCTTAAAGTCTTAGCCATCTGAATGAATAAACTTATTTCCTGTTATAAATTAGTGTTTTTTTTTTGTTTCCTGTACCTGTCTTATGGCTAAAATTTTAAAATGAAACTTTCGAATCTCTTGTGTCTATCTATATATGTATATGTATGTCTCCTTCTGGAAGAAATTATTAAAATTGGTTTTTATAAAGAGCTTTGTTTTATTGGCTTAAAGGAATTAAGTGCTTATATAAATTAACATTGCAGAAACTAACCCAAGTTCTTTTCAGTATCATGTAATCTGGGGAATTATTTAATATTAAAACTAATTTTATTTTTAATGCCTACAGCACCTGGTATTCCTTGGTGGTCTCCCATCCAAGTACTAACCAGGCCTGACCCTGCTTAGCTTCTGAGATCAGACAAGATTGGGCATGTTCAGGGTGGCATGGCTGTAGACATATTAAAACTAATTTAAGTTTGGTTTAATTAAAACAGATATGTCTATATACACTGAAAACAAACTATTGAAAACAATCCCATTTATTATTGCATCAAAAAATTAAAATACAAAAATAGGAGAGGGGGAAGATGGCAGACTAGGTAAAAGTAGAGTTCGTCTCCTCCCAAGACTGCATTGAAATTACAACCAAATTATAAAATAATCAACGTGGAGAATCACCTGAAGTCCAGCTGATCATAACACCTACATCTGATAATATAAAGGAGACACATTGAAGCTGGTAGGAGGGGCAAAGTCTCGAATTAGGCTGGACCAACACCCACAGGTGGTGGAGGATCACCGGGAGGGAGAGCGAGGCTGCAGAGGCTCTCTCTTGAGGAAGAGGAGTGTCCTGGTCACATCTCGGGGCTCCCCAGCCCAGGCAAGAGGAGATTCCAATAACTCCGACTGTAGAAACTAGAGGGGATTCCTGCCGTTGGGGTGAGATGGAAGGTGACTGAGCCTCTAGATGGCCCTTTGAAGGACCCGCACAAAGGTTTTCTGACCTGCGGACAGTCCCCCGGGACATCAGCGGTGGGTCTGAGGCTCACGCGGGATTCATCCTGAAAAAGTCTCCATTACTTGGTGTCAGAAAGAGGGCTGGAAAGGCAGCCACCATTGTGCCTTAGTCCGGTACCCTTACAGACCACGCTAACTTGATTGTGCAGACCTCCTCCCACAGAGCCATTAGGAGACCCTGGTCTGAGAGGATCAGCCTGCTCCACCTAACCTGCAGACTGCCGGGGGAAATTGTTTATGGTTGGCTGCCAAGCCCTGAGCTGAGTAATTCAGAGTGAAGTATTCACAGTGGGGCGGCCATTGTTGTAAGCAGCGTTTCTAATCTTAACAACAACAGCCAGCGCTTTGAGCCCCATTTCAGAGATAAGATCAGGCAGATTGTGGTTGCCAACACAAACTTGGGCAGATATTGGGGACTTGTGGGCCAGTCCCAGACAGCAGTTGGTCTTGCTGTGATCAGGGTCATCTGGAGGAACTTACAACAGTAACCAAATTTCTAGTAAGACCAAGGCTGTTTTGATCTGACAGCCACTGTCTCTCTGAGACCCCATCCCACCTAACCTGCAAACTTCCCGGGGCAGGTATTATTGACTTGCTGCCAAGCTCAGTTCCCAGAGATTCAGAACCAAATGTTCACAGCAGGGCGGCCATTGTTGGACATAATTGACATTTACAGAGCCTTCCATCCCAAAACAGCTGTTTATACATTCTTCTCTAGTGCACATAGAACATTCTCAAGAATCGACCACATACTGGGACACAGAGATAGCCTCAACAAATATAAAAGGGTTGAAATCATACCACCTATATTCTCTGATAATAATGCTTTGAAAATAGAGATCAACTGCAAAACGAAAGCAGGAAGGACCACAAATACATGGAGATTAAACAGCATGCTACCAAAGAATAACTGGGTCATTCTCAGAGGTCATTTCTCAGAGGAGAAATAAAAAGAGAGATCAAGAGACATAGAAATGAATGATAATGATAGTACAACATATCAAAACTTTTGGGACACGGCAAAAGCGGTCATAAGAGGAAAGTTCATATCATTACAAGCCTATCTCCAAAAACAGAAACGAGCCCAAATAAACAACCAAATGTTTCATCTTCAAAAACTAAAAAAAGAAGAACAAATGAAGCCTAAAGTTAGCAGAAGGAAAGAAATAATCAAAATTAAAGCAGAAATAAAATTGAAAACAAACAAAAACAACAATAGAAAAAATAAATGCAACAAAGAGCTGGTTCTTTGAAAAGGTTAGTAAAATAGAAAAACCCTTGGCTAGACTCACTAAAGAAAAAAGAAAGGACACAAATAAATTCAGGGATGAAAGAGGGGAAATTATGACTGATAGTGCAGAAATGCAAAGGATCACACAAGAATATTATGAAAAAGTATATAACACCAAATATAATAACCTAGTAGAAATGGACTAGTACTTAGAAAAATACAACCTTCCTAGACTGAATCAAGAAGAACTGGAAAATCTAAATAGACCGATTAGCAGTATGGAAATTGAAACAATCATCAAAAACCTACCAAAAAATAAAGTCCAAGACCAGATGGCTTCACTAGTGAATTCTACCAAACTTTCAAAGAAGATTTAATACCTATTCTCCTCAAACTCTTCAAAAAAATCGAAGAGGAGGCAATAATTTCCAACTCATTTTATGAGTCCAGTATTACCCTGATACCGAAACCTGGTAAAGAAAACACAAAAAAAGAAAACTACAGACCAATATCTCTCATGAACACAGATACAAAAATCCTATATGAGATACTAGCGAACTGAATACAGCAACATATCATAAAGATTATACACCACAATCAAGTAGGCTTCATTGCAGGGGCACAGGGATGGTTCAACATACGCAAATCGATTAATATGATACACTACATAAATTAAAAAATAAGAATCATATGCTTATATCAATAGATGCACAAAAAGCCTTCGACAAGATACAACATCCATTTATGATCAAAACACTTAACAAAATTGGTATAGAAGGAAAGTACCTTAACATAATAAAGGCCATATATGACAAACCCTCAGCCAACATTATACTTAATGATGAAAAACTAAAAACCTTCCCTCTAAGATCAGGAATGAGGCAAGGCTGTCCACTCACACCACTGTTATTCAATATAACATTGGAGGTTTTAGTGAATGCAATCAGACAAGAGAATGATATAAAAGGCATCTAAATAGGAAATGAAGAAGTCAAATGTCACTATTTGTGGATGACATGATTATCTATATAGAAAATCCTAAAGACTTCATAAGAACACTACTAGAAACAATAAGCAAATACAGTAAAGTTTCTGGTTACAAAATCAACATTCAAAAATCCATAGCATTCCTATACTCTAATAATGAAGTCTCAGAAAAAGAAGTGGAAAAAATAATTTTTTTTGCAATAACAACAAAAAGAATAAAATAGGAATAAATGTAATGAAACATGTGAAGAACCTATATAATGAAAACTATAAGACTCTATTAAAAGAAATCGAAGCAGGTACAAAGAAATGGAAAGATATTCTGTGTTCTTGGATTGGAAGAATCAGCATAGTTAAAATGACCATATTACCTAAAGCATTATACAGATTTAATGCAATCCTCATCAAAATCCCATCGGCATTTTTTAAAGAAGTAGAAGAAAAAATCATCAGATTTGTATGGAAGCACAAAAGACCTTGAATTGCCAAAGCCATCCTGAGAAAAAAAGAATGTGGCTGGAAGCATCACTCTGCCCAACTTCAAATTATATTACAAAGTGACAGTAATCAAAACGGCATGGTATTGGCAGGAAAAGAGACAAACGGACCAGTGGAACAAAATCGAGAGTCCAGAAGTAAACCCCTATTCATGTGGGCAAATAATTTTCAACATAAAAGCCAAAAACACACAGTGGAGAAAGGAAAGCCTCTTCAATAAATGGTGCTGGGAAAACCGGAAAGCCACATGCAAAAGAATGAAACTAGACTGTTGTCTATCACCACACACAAAAATTAACTCAAAATGGATTAAGGACCTAAATATAAGACCTGAAACAATAAAATGCATAGAAGAAAACAGGAACAAAACTCAAGCACCTTGGACTTAAATAGGATTTTATGAATTTCACCTCAAAGTAAGGGAAGTAAAAGTTAAAATAAATGAATGGGACTGCATCAAACTAAAAAGCTTCTTCTCAGCAAAAGAAATCAACAAGGTAAAGAGACAACTGTCAGAATGGGAAAAGATATTTGCAAGCAATGCCTCTGATAAGGGCCTAATATCCAAAATATACAAAGAACTCATAGGACTCAGTAACAACAAAAAAACAAAAGAGCCAATCAAAAAATGAGCAGAAGATCTGAACAGACACTTTTCCCCAGAGGACATACAAATGTCCAACCATCATATGAAAAGATGCTCAATGGGACAAGTAATAACATGTGTTGAAGAGGTTGTGGGAAAAAGGAACCCTCATACACTGCTGATGGGACTGCAAATTGGTACAGCCACTATGGAAAACAGTATGGAGGTTCCTCAAAAAACTAAGAATTGATCTACCATATGATCCAGCAATCCCACTACTGGGTATTTACCCCAAAGATTTAACAAATGATATCCAAAAAAATGTTTGCACACCGATGTTCATAGCAGCATTATTCACAGTGGCCAGGACATGGAAGCAGCCAAAGTGTCCTATGATAGATGACTGGCTAAAGAAGCTGTGGTACATATATACAATGGAACATTACTCAGCCATAAGAACAGATGAAATAGTGCCATTTACAACAATATGTACGGATTTCGAGATAATCATGCTAAGCGAAATAAGCCATATAGAAAAAGTTGAAAATCACATGATATCACTTGTATGTGGGATATCAACCTAAAAGCAACAAATTAATAGTATAAACAAACAAAGCTTAGCATGATTATCTCGAGGTCCAACCACATTGTCACAAATGACAGTATTTAATCTCTTATGGCTGAGTAATATTCCATTGTATATATGTACCACAACTTCTTTAGCCAGTCATCTATCATAGGACACTTTGGTTGTTTTCATGTCCTGGCCGCTGTGAATAATGCTGCTATGAACATAAGTGTGCAAATATCTTTATGGATATGTGTTTTCAATTTAATTCTTATACCCAGAAGAGGTATTGCTGGATCATATGATAGTTCAATTCTTAGTTTTTTGAGGAAACTTCATACTGTTTTTCATAGTGGTTGTACCAATTTGCAGCCCACCAGCAGTGTATGAGGGTTCCTTTTTCCCACAACTTCTTCAACACTTGTTATTACTTGTCCTGTTGATAATAGCCGTTCTAATGGGTGTGAGGTGGTATCACTGTGGTTTTGACTTGCAATTCCCTAATATTTAATGAAGTTGAGCATCTTTTCACATGTCTGTTGGACATATGTATGTCTCCTTGGGAGAAGTGTCTGTTCAAGTATTCTGTCCATTTTTAATTGAATTGTTTTTTTCTTGTTGAGTTGTATGAGTTCTTTATATATTTTGGATATTAGCCCCATATCAGAGGCGTTGTTTGCAAATATCTTCTCCCATTCAGTTGATTGCCTCTTTGTCTTCTTGATAGTTTCTTTTGCTGTGTAGAAGTTTTTTTAGTTTGATGAAGTCCCATCCATTTATTTTTGCTTTTACTTCCCTTGCCTTTGAGGTCAAATTCATAAAATCCTCTCTAAATCCAAGCTCCATGAGTTTAGTAACTATGTTTTCTTCTATGAATCTTATTGTTTCAGGTTTAATATTCAAATCTTTGATCCATTTTGGATTAATTTTGGTGTATGGTGATAGATAGCCCTAGTTTCATTATTTTGTGTGTGGCTTTCCCATTTTCCCAACATTATTTATTGAAGAGGCTTTCTTTTCTCCATTGTATGTTTTTGGTTGCTTTGTTAAAAATTATTTGCCCATATATATAGAGGTTTATTTCTGGACTCTCGATTCTGTTTCCACTGGTCCGCGTGTCTGTTTTTCTGTCAATATCATGCCATTTTTTCCCCCTCTTTAATTCCTTCCTACCACCACTTCTACCCTTGAGCTATGGATGTTACCGTTTCCCCTTAAGAACTGGATCTCTGAAGGCAGGGCGTCTCCTCCCACATGCTTGCGGCATGCACCCGGGGCCTGGCACCCCCGGGGCCTGGCGCACCCTGGGTGGCCTGGCACACCTGGGGTATGGTCCGTGGCTCCACCTAGGGCACAAACTGAGGACTTTCTGTGTGTAAAGCAGATGTACTAACCACTACACTATGGAGCCACCCAATACCGTGCCATTTTGATTATTGTTTTGTAGTAGAATTCGAAGTAATGCAGAGTGATACCTCCAGCCTTTTTTATTTTTTTCAGGATTGCTTTGGCTATTCAGGGTCTTTGTGATTCCATGATATGATTCCATCATATGATGATTTTTTTTGTTGTTCTATTTCTTTAAAAATGCCATTGGGATTTTGATGGGTGCATGCATTAAATCTGTATAATGCTTTAGGTAATAAGGCACTTTTAACTGTTGATTCTTTCAATCCATGAACACGGAATATCTTTAGATTTCTTTTTGTGTCTTCTTCAATTTCTTTTAATAATGTCTTATAGTTTTTAGGTCCTTCACCTGTTTTGTTAGGTTTATTCCTAGGTATTTTATTCTTTTTGTTGCAATTGCAAATGGAATTGTTTTTTTTTTTTTTCATTTCTTTTTCTAAAAATTCATTGTTCAAGTATAAGAACACTGTATAATGTATGATGTATAATCTTTTTAATGTGTTGTTTTATTTGATTTGTTAGTATTTTGTTTAAGAGTTTTGCATCTGTGTTCATCAGATATATTATTCTAGTTTTCTTTTTCTGTGTTCTATCTTTACCAGGTTTTAGTATCAGCATAATGTTGGCCTCATAAAATGAGTAAGTACTGTCTCTTTGATTTTTTGGGAAACTTTGAGAACAGGTATTAAATCTTCTTTGAATGGTAAAATTCCCCAGTGAAGGCATCTGACACTGGACTTTTACTTTTTGGGATGTTTTTAATGATTGTTTCAATTTCTATACTGTTGATTGGTCTGTATTTTTCAGTTCTTCACGATTCAGTCTAGGAAGGTCGTATATTTGTAAGAACTTGTCCATTCCTTCTAGGTTGTTGAATTTGGTCGTGTATAATCTTTCCTAGTATTATTGTGTGATCTTTTGTATTTTGGTGGCATTTGTCATAACACTCCTCTTTCATTCGTGATTTTGTTTATTTTTGTCTTTTCTCTTTTTTCCTTAGTGAGTCTAGCCAGGGGTTTGTCAATTTTATTAATTTCAAAGAATCAGCTCTTCATTGCATTGCTTTTTTCTATTGTCTTTTTGTTCTCAATTTCATTTTTTTCTACTCTATTTTTTTATTATTTCCTTCCTTCTCCTGATTTTGGGCTTCATTTATTCTTTTTTTTTTCTAGTTATTTAAGATGTAATGTTAGGTTGTTTATTTGGGATCTTTCTTGTTTCTTGAGATAGGTCTGTGTTGATATGAACTTTCCTACTATTATTACCACTGTTGCTGTGTCCCGAAAGTTTTGATATGTTGTATTATCATTCTCTTTTTTCTATGTGTCTCTTGATCACTCCTTTTATTTCTTTTTTGACCCAGTTCTTTAGTAGCATGTTGTTTATTTGCCACTTCTTTGTGGTTCTTCCTGCTTTCTTTCTACAGTCGATCTCCAGTTTCAGAGCATTGTGGTTGGAGAATATTCTTGGTATGATTTCTGTCTTCTTAAAATTTTTGAGGCTAGTTTTGTGTCCCAATATATGGATTATCCGTGAGAACATTCCATGTGCACTAGAGAAGAATGTATAATCTGGTGTTTTGGGATGAAAGTCTCTGTAAATGTCAATTCTGTCCAGTTGGCCTAATGTGTCATTTAAGGGTAATATTTCCTTACTGATTTTCTGTTTGGATGATCTATCCATAGCTGACAGTGGAGTATTTAGGTTTTCTACTATAATTATGTTTTCGTCTATTTCTCTCTTTAGTTATGTTAGTAGTTACTTTATATATTTTGGTGCTCCCTGATTGAGAATGTATATATTGAAAAGTATGATTCTTATTTCTTTTTTTCTGGCTTTATTGAAATATAATAGACAATTACTTGCTCATATTTATGTTGTACAATTCAATGAGTTTTTTCCAATTATAGTTGGCATGCAATAACATATTACTTTTAGTTGTACAGCATAGTGCTTAGAGATTAATATAACTCACAAAGTGATCACCTCATATAACCTAGTACCCCTCTTCCTCCTTACATATTTATAACAACATTGCTAACTATTTTCTTTATGCTACACTTTATATCTTTATGTCTATTTTGTAACTATCCATTTGTATTTCTTTGTTAAAAAATATTTATTTAAATTAGTTTCAAGTATATAGTACACTGGTTAGTCATCTATATAGTTCATAAAATGATCCCCCCAGTTGCTCCCTCTCTCCCCTGGCCCTCCACCTAGCCATCATATTAATGCTAACTGCATTCCCTATGCTGTACTCCCCATCCCCGTACCCAACTATCAACTACCAATTTGTACTTCTTTAACCTTTCACCTCATTTCCCAGCACTTAACCTCCTCCTCTGTTTGTCACCAAATTGTCCACTATATTTATGAGTCTGTTTTTGATTAGTTTGTTCTTTTTATTCCTTATTCCGCATATAAGTGAAATCATATGGTATTTATCTTTCTCTGTCTGACTTATTTCACTCAGCATAATAACCTCTAGGTCCATCCATGTCAGTACAAATGGTAGGATTTCATTTTTTTAATGACTGAGTAATATTCCATTGTATATATGAACCATAATTTCTTTATCCAATTGTCTGTTGATGGGCATTTAGGTTGCTTCCATATCTTGGCTATTGTAAATTGTGCTGCCATGAATATTGGGGTGCATAGATCTTTACAAATTATTGTTTTGGTTTTCTTTGGATAAATACCCAGAAGTGCAATTGCTGGGTCAAAAGGTATATCCATTTTTAACTTTTTGAGAAACCTCCATACTATTTTCCATAGTGGTTGTACCAATTTGTAATCCCACCAACAGTGTATGAGGGTTCCTCTTTCTCTGCATCCTTGCCAACACTTGTTGTTTTTTGATTTATTGATGATAGCCATTCTGACAAGTGTGAGGTGATATCTCATTGTGGTTTTAAAAAGCATTTATCTGATGATTAGCAACCTTGAGCATCTTTTCATATGTCTAATGGCCATCTGTATTTCTTCTTTGGAGAAATATCCGTTTTCTGCCAATTTTTAAATTGGATTGTTTGATTTTTTGTTGTTGAATTTCCATTTGTACTTCTTAATCCCTTTTCTCTTATTCCCCGTCCCCCTAACTCCCCTCCCATCTAGTATCCCTCAAAAAAGTCTCTGTATCTATGAGTTTATTTCCACTTTTGTCGTTGTTGTTTATTTTGTTATTTGTAGTCCACATGTATGTGAAATCATGCAATATTTGTCTTTCTCTATCTGACCCATTTCATTCAGTACAATACCCTTTAGGTCCATCAAGGCAATATCTTTTCCCATCCCTTTCCTTTTAGTCTGTGTGTGCCTTTTAATCTGAAGTGAATTTCTTATAAGCAGCATATGTAGGGGTCTTGTTTTCTTATCCATTCAGCCACTCTATCATTTGTTGGAGCGCTTAATTCTTTTCCATTTGAGATACCTGTTGATAAACATGTAGTTATTACCATTCTTTATTCATGTTTTTGATACATGTTTTTTCTTCTTAATGAAGACCCACCATTTCTTGTGATACTGGCTTGGTGTTGATAAATTCCTTTAGCTTATTTTTGTCTGGGAAGGTCTTTATCTGTCCTTTGATTCTAAATGATAGCTTTGCTGGATAAAATATTCTTGGTTGTAGATCCTGAGTTTTCATCACATCGGATATTTCGTGCCAAGCCTTTCTGCCCTGCAAAGTTTCTTTTGAGAAATGAGCTGCCAGTCTATGGGCGCTCCCTTGTAGGTAACTAACTGCTTTTCTCTTGCTGCTTTTAAGATGCTGTCTTTGTATTTAGCCTTTGGCATTTTAATTATGATGTGTCTTGGTGTGGGCCTCTTTGGGTTCATCTTTTTTGGGACTCTCTGAGCATCCTAAGGTTGTATGTCTATTTCTTTCATTAGGTTAGATAACTTTTTCATCATTTATTCAAATAGCTCTTCAACTTCTTGTTCCCCTTCAGGTACCCCTATGACCTGGATGTTTTACATTTAATTTTGTCCCATAAGCTCCTTAAATTATTATTATAGTCTTGGTTTATTTTTTCTTGCCATTTTGTTTGAGTGTCTTTGGTTTCCCCATCTTCTATATTGGATGGTTTGATCCTCTTTCTTTATTTATAATGTTGATTCCCTCTAATATACTCTTCATCTCAGATAATATGTCTTCATTTATGACTGGTTCCCTTCTATAATTTCCATTTCCATTTTTATGTTTTTTTTTTATCTCTTTGTTAAAGTTTTCACTGAGTTCATGACAATTCTCCTAAGTTCATTGAACACCTTTATAACCAGCGTTTTGAACTCTACATCTGTTAGATTGCTTGACTCCAGTATTCCTGGATCTTTGTTCTGTTCTCTCATATGGTTTCTGCTTCTTTGTCTTCCCATCTTGGCTGCCTTTCTGTGTCTGTTTTTATGTACTAAGCAAAGCTCCTAAGTCTCTTGGTCTCATTAGCATGGCTTTGTATAGTAGGTGTCCAGTGGCACAGTCCTGAGAGGTGTTTGTCTGCAGGCCAAGTTTAGCTCCAGGCTGTGTCCCTCCAGGGCCACCTGTTAGGATTCAGCAAGCAATCCACAGATGCTGTGCTTATAGTTACCTCAAGGGGCCACGCCAGAAACTGAGGCCGGCTGTCACCAGTGTGAGTCTTGGAGTTGGCTCAACAAGGAGCATTGGACTCGCTGTGGGCACTACTGGATCTTGCTTGGGTGGGGCCATGTGTTGGGGAAGGCGGAGTTTCAGGGAATCCTCTGGGCAGAGCAACCTCTATTTTCCAGTTCGATGATGTCTCAGCTATGGCAGTGCTGAGTCCACACACTGCGAGTGACGATGGCTCAACAGAGGAATAATGGAAACCACTAGCACTTCTGCCCAGGAGAGTGCCTTGCCTCCATCCCTCACTCCAACAACTCGGTGTTATTCTATAAGTCCCTGATGCCTCCTGAGCAAATAGCCTGGTGCTGGTGCTCAGAGCCAGTAGGTCCATCACTGTGAAAGTCCACTGGTGAATGTGGCCACTTTAAGTAGCGTCTGCAGCTGCTGGCTGCAGCTGCTGCAGCCTCTGTCCCACTCAGCCACTCTGCACCAGGTAGCCTCGCATCTTCGCCCCCTCCTACCTTCTACCATTGCAGGGTGATTTCTTATTTTTCTCCCTAGATGAACAGAAGCAGTTGTAGTGCTTCTGTTCATCTAGATCTCAAGCAATTTTGCTTGATGTTTGCTCCGTGTTTCTGTCACAACTTTGATTTTGTCACAAGAGGGATGAACAAAACTTCTATCATCTAAGCCATATTTTTCAGTCTATATCTTCTTGATGTGTTGTCCCCTTTATCATTTTGAAGTGTCCATCTTTGTCTTTAGTTACCTTTTTTATGTTGAAGTCTATTTTGTCAGATGTTAGTATGGCTACACCCACTTTTCTCTGGATGCCATTGGCTTGGAGTATCATTTTCCACCCATTCACTTTGAGTTTCTATTTATCCTTGCAGCTGAATAGTGTCTCTTGAAGGCAGCATATGGGTGAGTTTTGTTTTTTGATCCAATTCCCTACTCTGTGCCTTTTTATTGGTGAGTCAGTCTATTTACATTTAGGGTGATTATTGAAATATGAGGTTTTTCTACAACCATTTTATCTTTTTTTTTTTTTTTTTTCAGATCAGTGTCTCCATTGTTTCTTTGTCCTTGTGTTTCTGTCTGTTATTTTAGTTTGTTGGTAACTGATTTTTCCCTCTGTTCCCTTTTTATTTATGTTATATGTCTCAGTTCTGGATTTTTTTTTGTGTGGTTACCATTAAGTTTATGTAAAGGAAAGTTTCATATATATAATAGTCCTTTTTCTTCTCTGTGTACTTTATCTCATTCTCCTTTGCAGATTCATATTTTTACTCCCTCTCCTTTTCTGTTTTTATTGTCTCAAATTATTCCTATTTATGCTGTCAGTTCATTTCTAGTTAGCAATAGCTGTCGTCTTTTTCTTTTTTTAAAGTGTTTTTTTTTTACCTATAACCATTATGTAATATTTAAATTTATAATACCCTGCTCTTAATAAGGGTTGCACTTTCCTGTTTCTGTATGCCTATTAGTCATCTTACTCATAGTTATGTATTTTTAGTCCTTTTGTTTCAAGTAGAATGACCTCTTTTAGTAATTCCTGTAATGCAGATCTTGTGATAGAAAATTTATGGAGCTTCTATATGTCTTAAAATTTCTTTATTTCTCCTTCATATCTAAAGGGGAGCTTTGCTGGATATATTATTCTTGGCTGGTAATTTCTTTCTTTTAATAGTTTGAATATTTGATTCCACTCTCTCCCAGCCTGTAAAATTTGTGCTGAAAAGTCTGATAATTTAATGAGTTTTTCTTTATAGTTCACCATCTTCTTTTCCCTGGCTGCTTTGAGAATTATTTCTTTGTCATTAATTTTTGACAATTTTAATATAATGTGTCTTTGAGAAGGCCTTTTTGGGTTAAAATAATTTGCTGTTCTGTTTGCTTCTTGGATTCGAGGATCCAATTCTTTCCATAGGTTTGGGAAATTCTTGTTTACTGAATATGCTCTCTGTTCCCTTCTCCTTCTCTTCTCCTTCTGGTATAACCCTCTTATATTGCTTTTTCTGATGGGGTCAGATAGTTCTTCTAGAGTTCTTTCATTTTTTTAAATCTCTACTCTCTCTTCTTCCATCAGCATCATTTCCAGATTTCTGTCTTCAATATCACTAATTCTTTTCTTTATTTGTTCAGCTTTGTTTCCTAAGTATGTTATTTCATTCTTTATCTCTTTCATTGAGTTCTTCAACTGCAGAAGTTTTATTGGTCTTTTTAGAGTTTCAGTCTCATAGGTAAAGTATTCCTGTTGTTCATTGATTTTGTTTCTCATTTTATTAAACTGATGATCGGAATTATCATTGGGTTTTTTCAGAAGTGCAATCTTGAATTCTCTGTCATTTAAATTGCATATTTCTATATCTTTAAGCTTATTTTCTGGAGATTTTTCATTTTCTTTCTGAGCTGGCTTGCCATCATGGTTGTTCATGGAATTTAATGGATTATTCATTTGCCCAGGCTTTTATGGGCAAGTACTCCAATTTTTCAAAATAGTATTATTTAGAGTGATCTCTCTTTAGTAGGTGGATAAGGTAAGGGTTTTTTCCCCCCTTTAGTAAATGGAGCAGAAGTCTCCTGCACTGCCTAGGCCTCCTAGATCCTGTTTTGTGGCAAAAAATGCTCTTTATTCCCTGGAGGGATGTTTGTCTCCTCTGTGATCAGGTCTCTTCAGTCCCAGGACTCCACCCCTGTGGTAGAATGTGATGGGCAATGCGGATCCGAGCCTCTGAAGTACCCCTGAAGTCTTGGTACTACCTTAGCAGTCAAATGTAATGTTGTGCTGCTTCCTCCTAAATCAACTTGAATGGGTAGGAGTGGCGTGGATTGGGAGAGGCTACTAATGTGTCTATGGCTTTTGTCCTTTTAGTATTGCTGGCCACCAACCTTCTGCTGCCTGGCCTCTGTATCTCTACCCCTGTCTCCAGGACCAGCCATAATGTGTGTCTCCTCAGTTTCTGGAGTACTGGCTACTGCAGTTTCCCCTGGGACCTGCTGTTAGATCAGGGAGGGTATGGGGAGGTGAGCTCTGAGAGGGTTTGAGGAGGTGGGCTCTGGAAGGGTGTAGGAGGGTATGAGGAGGTGATTCAGCTTTCTGCCTGGCAATAGGGGTTGCTAAAACATGGTTGCTGCCATCTGTATTCTGTCTCTGTCTTGATCACTGCCCTGATCTCTGGTCTCCACCGTATGGCTTATGTTGATCACTCAAGCAGGAATTCATGGGGCTACAGAGTGCAAACTGCCACCCAATTTCCCCCATCCCTGCGTCCCACAGGGAGCTCCTAGCTGTGTCCATAGCACCGGTCTCTACACCGCTCCCTTTCTTCCTACCTTGCTTGCCCAATTTGCTCACTTTCAGATGCTCTAATACACAGATCTCTCGGACATGTTTGTGTGCTAGGCTGGATGTTTTCTGTTGGATTGTAGCTCTTCATTTTACTGTGTTTTAAGGAGAGTGGTCAAAGGGAACCCTCATGCTACCATACTTCGAAAGTCACTCTTCTTTTTCTTCTTAAAAAAGTCCCTCAACATTTCTTGTAATATTGGTTTGGTGTTGATGAGCTCCTTTAGTTTTTCTAGTCTGGGAAGCTATCTGTTCTTCGATTCTAAATGATAGCATTGCTGGGTAAAGAGTAATTTTGGTTAAAAACCTTTTCCTTTCATCACTTTGAACATTTCATGCCAATCCCTT
Organism: Pteropus medius; assembly: GCF_902729225.1. Classification (NCBI taxonomy): domain Eukaryota; kingdom Metazoa; phylum Chordata; class Mammalia; order Chiroptera; family Pteropodidae; genus Pteropus; species Pteropus medius. Next base: position 799,878 of record NW_024340851.1, read on the forward strand.
CGAGCCTGCAAAGTTTCTGTTGAGAAATCAGCTGGCATTCTTATGTGAGTCCCCTTGTAGGTAACTAATTGCTTCTTTCTTGTTGCTTTTAAAATTCTCTCCTTGTCTTTAACCTTTGACATTTTATTTTATTTTTTTATTAATTTTTTTTATTTTTTAAATAAATTTATTTATTTAAATTAGTTTCAAGTATACATTACATTAGTTAGACATCTATAATGTTCATAAAATAATCCCCCTAATTTCTCCCTCCCTCCCTTGGCCCTCCACTTAGACATCATATTAATGCTAACTGCATTCCCTCTTCCATGCTCCCGGTGCCCAAATATCAACTACTAATTTGTACTTCTTTAACCCTTCACCCCATTCTCTCAGCCTCCCAACCCCCCTCTCCTCTGTCCATCACCAAATTGTCCACTATATTGTGAGTCTGTTTTCGATTAGTTTGTTCTTTTTGTTCCTTAGATACTGCATATAAGTGAAATCATATACACTCCAATATTCATGGCAGCACAATTTATAATAGCCAAGATATGGAAGCAACCTAAATGCCCATCAACAGACAATTGGATAAAGAAATTATGGTTCATATATACAATGGAATATTACTCAGCCATTAAAAAAAATGAAACCCTGCCATTTGCAATGACATGGATGGACCTAGAGGTTATTATGCTGAGTGAAATAAGTCAGAGAAAGATAATATTTTTTATTTTTAGCTATAGTTAGCATACAATATTATATTAGTTTCAGGTGTAAGACATAGTGATTAGACATCTATGTAACTCACAAAGTGATCACCCCAATAAATCTAGTACCCCTCTGACACTGTGCATAGTTATTACAATATTATTGACTATATTCCTTATGCTATGTTTTATATATCCATCACTATTTTATAACTACCAATTTTTTAAATTAAGTTTATTGGGATAACATTGGTTAATACAATTATATAATTTTCAAGGTGTACATTATAATTTGACATCTGTATATTCTATTGTGTGTTTACCACCCTAAGTCCAATTTCCTTCAGCTACCATATATTCGATCCCTTTACCCACTTCGCCCTCCCCCTACCCCCCTATATTTGACTCCCTTAAATCCATCCTCCCCCTCCCTCCCACCCTACCCTCTTGGCTTACTTCAGTCAGATCATGTCCATGAGTCTCTGTTTGTTTGTCCTGTTCATTTGTTGCTTTTAGCTTTATATCCCACATATAAGTGATATCATGTGATTTTCAACTTTTTCTGTCTGGCTTATTTCGCTTAGCATGATTATCTCAAGGGCCATCTATGTTGTCGCAAATGGCAGTATTTCATCTGTTCTTATGGCTGAGTAATATTCCATTGTATATATGTACCACAGCTTCTTCAGCCAATCATCTATTGTAGAAAACTTCGGTTGCTTCCATGTCCTGGCCACTGTGAATAATGCTGCTATGAACATCGGTGTGCAAATATCTTTTTGGATATGGGTGTTCAAGTCTTTGGGGTAAATACCCAGTAGTGGGATTGCTGGATCATATGGTAGATCAATTCTTAGTTTTTTGAGGAACCTCCATACTGTTTTGCATAGTGGCTGTACCAATTTGCAGTCCCACCAGCAGTGTATGAGGGTTCCTTTTTCTCCGCATCCTCTCCAACATTTGTTATTCCTTGTCCTATTGATTATAGCCATTCTAACAGGTGTGAGATGGTATCTCATTGTGGTTTTGATTAACATTTCTCTAATAGCTAGAGATGTTGAGCATCTTTTCAAATATTTGTTGGTCATTCGTATGCCCTAAAGAGAGAAGTGTCTGTTCAGGTCCTCTGCCCATGTTCTGATTAAATTGTTTGTTTTTATGTTGCTATTGAGTTTTATGAGTTCTCTGTATATTTTTGTTATTAGATCTTTGCATCCTCTCCAGCATTTGTCATTACTGATCTTGTTGATTATAGCCATTCTAACGGGCGTGAGATGTTATCTCATTGTGGTTTTGATTTGCATTTCCCTAAGAGTTAGCGATGCATAACTACCAATTTTTACTTCCTAATCCCTTCCCTTTTTTACTGACCCCCCTTAAACCTCCTAATCTGGTAATCCTCAAAACTTCTCGGTATCTGTGAGTTTGTTTCTGTTTTTTTTTTTCTGTTTATTTATTTTTTTCTTTTGATTCCACATATACATGCAATCATGCAGCATTTGTCTTCTATCTGACTTACTCCACTCAGCACACTACCCTCTAGGTCCATCATGTAATATCTTTTTCCATTCCTTTCCTTTTAGTCTCTGTGTGTCTTTTAATCTGAAGTGAATCTCTGGTAGGCAGCCTGTATAAGTATCTTGTTTTCTTATTCATTCAGCCACCCTATCTTTTGATTGGAGCACCTAATCCATTTAGATTCAAAGTAATTGTTAATATTTGTCATTATTTCCATTTTATTATTTATATTTTTTAATCTTTTTTCCGCTTCTCTTTCTTAAAGAAGTCCTAATATTTCTTGTAATACTTCTTGGTGGTGATGAACTCCTTTAGCTTTTTCTTGTCTGGGAAGCTCTTTAACTGTCCTTCAATTCTAAATGATAGATATTCTGGGTAGAATAATCTTGGTTGTAGTTCCTGGGTTTTCATCATTTTGGATTTTCATGCTAATCTCTTCTGACTTGTTATGTTTATGTGGAGAAATCAGTTGACAGTCTTATGGGAGCTCCCTTGTAGGTAACTAATTGCTTTTCTCTTGCTGCTTTTAGGATTCTCTCTTTGAATTTAACCTTTGCCATTTTAATTATGATGTATCTTGATGTGGGCCTCTTCGAGTTCACCTTGTTTGAGACTCTGAGTTTCCTGGGGTTGTGCGTCTATTTCCTTCACTAGGTTATAGAAGTTTTCCATAATTATTTCTTCAAATAAGTTTTCAGTTTCTTGCTCTCTCTCTTCTCATTCTGGTACCCCTATAATGTGAATGTTGTTGCACTTGATGTTGTCCCAGAGGCTCGTTAAACTATTTTTTTAGATTCTTTTTTCATGTTGCTGCTCTGATTGGGTATTCTCTGCTACCCCATCCTCTATGACATTGATTTGAGCCTCCATTTAATCCACTCTGTTGATTCCCTCTAATGTAGTCTTCATTTCAAATATTGTATTCTTCATTTTTGACTGGCTCATTATTTTTTTCTCTATCTATTTTTATGTTTTCTATCTCTTTGTTAAAGTTTTCACTGAGTTCATTTACTCTTACCCTATGTTCTTTGAATGGCCTTGAAACCAGTTTTTTGAATTCTGCATCTGGTATATTGCTTGTCTCTATTTTGGTGATATCTTTTTTTGGAGCTTTGTTATTTTCTTTCATGTGGGGTATTTTTCTTTATCTCTCATTTTGGCTGCCTCACTGTGTCTGTTTCTATTATTATGTTGGGCTCCTACATCTTCCAGTCTTGTTAGAGTGGCTTTATGTAGTAGATGTCCTCTGGGGCCCAGTGGCACTGTCTTCCTTGGTCACTTGAGTGAGGTTTACAAGTGTGTCCCTTGCATGTGCCCTCCTGTCATAGTTGAGCCTTGGTTGCTGTTTGCAAGCTGATGAGTGGGACTGACCCTTGGCCTGTTTGATTGTGAGGACTGGCTGGTGAGAGGCTGACCCTACAGAACAGGATTCACTTTAGCAGGGCTCTGGTGCCTGCCCAGTCTGCTCTTCAGGTGTGTCCTCCTCAGATTCAATGCTGGGTGGTACTCTGGCTCCAGCACTGGTCAAAGCAGGCCATCGGGTGTGCCTGACCAAGGGCCTCCTGGGAGTGATTTAGCTGAAGACCAAGTTCAACCACAGCCTGTGCACATTGGGACCACCTGGTAAGAGTCACCAAGCAATCCAAAGACGGCTGCCACCCATGCAGGGCTTATAGGCACCTTCAGAGACCTAGCTAGGAACCAAGGCTGAGTTCTGCTAGTGTGTGACTTGGGCTGCTCAGTAAGAAGTATGAGACACTCTGAGGCCAGATGCTGCTTCTTTGGCTTTTGTGAGCCTTTGAGAGATTTTAGTGAAGTCTGCAGCAAGAGCCAAGACAGGCCAATTGTATGGAATAAACCACTGGAAGTGGCTTGTTGGGCCTTCAAGTTAGGAGAAGTGGAGTCTCAGGCAATCATCTGGGTGGAGCAACCTGTGTTATCCAGGTTGATGGCGACTCCTATACAGTGATGCCAGTGTCTGTAAGGTAGGAGGGGGGTAGGGCTCAACTAAAGCACGATGGATATTTGCCAGCATTTCTTTCCATGATAAAGCCTCCCCTCCAGCCCTTGTCTTGAATCCAAACAATTCGGTTCCTTCCCATGTGTCCCTGGCACTCTTTAAGCAGTTGCCACAGCACTGAAACTCAGAGTGAATTTGTCTGTTATCGAGTAAATTTGTGCATGGGCCCTTTAAGAAGAATGTCCATAACTCCTGCAGCCTCCTGTCTGACTAGCCAAAATCTCTGCTGGTTTTCACAGACAGAGGTTGTGGGGACTTCTTGTCTTGGCACTGGAACCCTGGGCTAGGGATCCTAGTGTGAAGCCAAGACCCCTCTCTCCTCTCAGGGAGGAAGGGGCTCTGCAACCAAGGTAACCCTCCTGATTCTGAACCACAACATGCAGTTGTGGGACCAGCCCATTTCTCATCTCCGCCCCTCCTACCATCTTGATGTGCTCTCTTTATTTATGTCCCCTGTTGCAGGACTTCTGTTCAGCCAGACCTCAGGTGACTCCCAATGATAGTTGTTCTGTAATTTCATTATAATTTTGGTGGTGTTCTGAAAGGAGGTGAACATAGCATCTACCTTCTATGTCAATTTTATTTATTTTTTTATTTTTTAGCTCTGTTACTTTTATTTGGTACTTATATTTTCTTTCTCCTTGTTAAAGTACTTACCGTTTATTCACTCTTCTATCAAACTCAATGAGCACTTTTATAACCATGATTTTGAATTCTTTATCAAATAAGTCACTTATCTTTGTTTCATTAAGGAGTTTTTCTGAGTTTTTATCTTATTACTTTGTTTGGAACATATTCCTTTGTTTCTTCATCTTCTTTATTTTCTTTATTGTTTTTATTAATAAATAGAGCAATCACCTTTCCCAGTCTTTAGGTAATGGCCTTGTGTAAGAGATGAATCCGAACATTCAAACTTGCCCTTGCTCTTCATTATTTCTCAATTTTTTTATAACTCTCCAAGCAACCTATTTTACTTTTAGTGTCTCCAAGTAGTTGAGGGTGTGACATGACCTATCAATGTCCCAAAGAGGAGTATCTCATTTAGCACTTAGATTCAAGGTGATTGGAAACTAGACCCTCAAGTAGCAGCTTTTAAAGTATGCAAATATATACATTCCAGTAGGATTGCAATCCTAATTCCTGCTGGCCACCAGAGCTGGGCTACCTATAAGTGTCTTCTGGCAGCAGCCACAAAAATCAGTGTCCAGTGAAGGTTTAAGCTTCATTCTGAAAGATACCAGTTATATGGAGTAAGGCAGAAGGAAAGAATAAAGATGTCATCCTTTGGTCTCTGTCGCTGAGGGAAATTTAGTAGGCTACTAGATGTATGCTACACCAGAAGTCTGTCTCTCAGGCTGGAACTCCAGGATAAGCAAATAGGCAATTTTTTTTTTTTTTTTTTTAGAATGACTGGGGGTTGTTTCTGTCTGCTGCTTGTGCAGTACCTAGGTGTGGCATCTAACCAAGAACTTTCTCTCCAACTGTTACAGTCCCATGGGAACCAGAAATAAAAGTCCTGCTGGGCACCAGAGCCAGACAATCAAATAATGTCCCATAAATGGCAGCTGCATAACTAGGGCCGCGGATGTATAAATAGGGCACCAGATGTGTGTAAAATTTCCCCTCTGGCAATACTGGTTCTCTAGTGTAGCAGAGGGAGAGTGCAGAAATGGCTCCCATCAGCTAGAGCAAGGCAGAGGGAGAGCGTAAAGATGGTGCCTGTAGGGGAAAAAAAAACTTAGAGTTAAAAAAAGCCTAGAGTTAAAAACAGAGTCTAGAGTTTAAAAACAAGCCTAAAGAAAATGTTTAGAGTTTGAAAAAGATGGTGCTCTCTGGATGGAGAGAGACAGAGGCAGAACACAAAGCTCATGCCCACTGGCCTCCATTCCCAGAAAATACCTTAGCATGCACCTAAATGTGTGTTAAATTTGATGCCTGCCCCTCAGGCTCACTCTTTAAAATAAGTAAATAAACCTCTTTGAAAGTCTAGGCATTTTTCTAATGGCTGCCTATCCACTGGGCTTTGGGATGAGTGAGTCCATGTACAAGCCTTTTAGGAACCATTTCTCAGTTCACTCTAGCTTTGTAGGACTTATGGATATGAGACCCATTGACTTTCAAAGTTAGATGTTTTGGGATCTTGTCTCTCAGTTGCAGATCTTTAAAGTTAGGATGCCTAATAGGAGGTTCAAACCCTTTGCCCCTCAGGGAGGAGCTCCAGGTTTTGAGGTTCCTTCTGATTGTGGGTTGCTGCATGGGTCATGGGGTTTATGACGTATTTGTGTCTCAGCCTTTACTACCTGTTTTGAAGTGTTTATTTTTTCTTGTTTACCTGATGTGTAAGTTGTTGCTCAACTGTTTTTTCTTTTCATAGAAAATTGTTCCATAAGTAGCTGTAGATTTAGTGTATGTGTGGGAGAGGATGAATTCAGAATCTTCCTACATCACCATCTTGAACCAGCCTCTAACCTCACCCACCCCTAGATTTAAAATTTTTATTTTGCTTCATGTTCTCTGGACTTCCTGGAGCTATGGTTTGATATCTGTTATTAATTTTGGAAAAGTCTCAGATATTACTATAAAGATTTATTCTGTTTAGTTCTCTTTCTTTTCCTTGTGTTATTACCATTGTGCATATGCTACACCTTTTATAATTGTCCCACATTTCTTGGATATTTTCTGTGTTTTTCTTTTTTTCTCTGTGCTTTTCAATTTGGAAAATTCCTATGGACATATCTCCAAGATCACTGATTCTCACCTCAAACATTTCTAGTCTACTGAAAAGCCCACAAAAAGCATTTTTCATTTCTATTGTAGCTACATCTTAGTCTGGTTCCATTGCTTGCTTTGTCTTTTCAGATCATGTTTTTTCATGCCTTTTAGTGGGCCTTGTAATTTTTTGTTGATAGCCAGATATAATATATCTGGTAAAAAGAATTGAGCTAAATAGGCCTCTGTTGTGAGGTTTTATGTTTATCTGGCTAGGAGTTAGTCTGTGTTTACTATTTTTTGCCTTGGCTGTTGGCCTTCAAGGCTAAAATTTCCTTTAGTGTTCTTTTTTTTTTTGTCTCTCCTGTTGTCTTTGTGTTTTCCTAGAGACACTTCCTTAAGTAGGTCTGATACTTGCCATTCTTTCAGCTGTAATCTGCTGTTATACAGGAGACTGATTAATGTAGTGTTAAGATATGGGGGGGCAGAGAGTTGTTCTGTAGTTTTATGATGAGGTCTCAGTTTTCACTAGTTATTCTCAATTTTCATTCCTCCTTAGGTGAGATAGGAAGACTAGAGGAGGCTGGAACTGGATATTTCCCTTATCCCAAGTCAGTTATGCCCTGGTAAACCCAAGTTAATTATTCTCTGGCAAAATAGTTTTCCTTGAGGGCAAGGTTTTGTTAAGAAGAACAAAGCACTCTGGGCATATTTCACAATGGCTACCTTTTTTCTTCCCCAACTCAGAAAACAAGAGGGGATTTTTTGTCTGATATTTACCTTGCAAACTTTGTTAGGCTCCTAAAGGTAAATCTCATAGAAGTGTGGTGGTCCCCTTAAGACTGGGCACCCTGGATTTTTAGCTCACAAGATTATCTTCACTAAGCCTCCAGCAATTTGTCAACCAAAGTTTAAGTGTTCTTACCAGTACTTTCTGCAATGGCATATTTCTGGTCCTGGGCTTCTGTTCCTGGTAAGCTGTAATTCTATGTGTTCATTTGTTTCTCAGATTTTGAGGGTGTCAGCTTGCCCTGTGACCTCAATTCTCTGATGGATCTAAAGAGAATTGTTTATTTTCAAATCGTTCAGCTTTTTCCTTGTTGTGGGGATGTCAACTTTCATGTTCTTTACATATCAGACCAGAAACTAATTTATTTTTTCTGTATATTTTTTCCTGATACCAGCAAAGAAAACTCTAGACTAGTTCTTTTCTTTGCTATCTCAGGAGGTAGTGAGTTCCCCATCATTTACAGAAGACATTAAATTACCACTTGGCAGAAAGCTTTGGTGGAACTCAAAGTACAAGAATCTAGGCTATGTGACTTCTAAGGGTCTTTCCAATTCTCAGATTATACAATTTTTGATTAGTTAAAATATTCAAAAGTTATTGGCAGACATTTTCAAGGTGATTATAGTATGTTTTTTACTACCAGATATATCATTTGTGTATTGAGGAATAGCTTGATAAGTAAGACCTTAGATTGCACTTTTTCTCTATTCCAGAGTAGGGAAGCACTTCCAAAGCCTTAGTTCTAGAAAATTCCATCCTTGGTCAACTTATTTGTCCAGTGCTGAGCTGGGGCTGAGAGGAGAGATAAGGAACTGGGAAACTGGCTTATGTTGCCCAAAGTAACCATAGAAGAATTTTTACCAGAAAACCAATTGATAATTTATAGTCAAGTGAAATAGCAAGCAGGTATTACTATTATTAACTATTGCCAAGTCAAGATTGTTTTTCTCCGGCAAAAAAGCCAGGAGACCAAATGGATATTTTAAGTTTGATTGATGAATACAGTTGATCAGGGAAGAGACTACACGAACTAACCAGAAACTTCTGTTATCTATCTAGGTGCTCTCTTGAATGTCCCTGGGTACATATGATCCTAATATCACCTCAAGTTGCTTCATTCAAGCATTCCAAAGTGCTTCCTGAAGTTTTCTAATGATATGAACATCCACATTTAAGGACTCTTAATTATTACAGCCTTGAGAAAAGCCCAAGTTTTCTCTTAATACACTAGCTTCTAAGTGTCTTGAATCAAGGAGATTTAGGCTTCTTCCAATATTCTGACAAAATTAGAATATAGAGTGTTGATAGCATCCTTCCAAAACAGGGGAAGAAAGGGTAGATATTCAAGATGTCAGGCTGAGTACTAAGTGTGGCATAGTGGAAAAAGGCAGAGTCAGAAATTAAGCCCCACAGGGCTATAGGATCTGCTTTGGAATGCTCTTATAGTTAGATTTCAAGACATTAGTTTTAATAATTAGATTTAAGTAAAAAATCGAGATACATGAAGAGCTTTCATGGTGATCCTTTAGCAATGAAAATTCTTCTCTGAGTGGAGGAAAGAGCCAAATCTTAAGCTGAGGAATTATAACCATTATCTAGTAAAAATGAAAACTATGTGGAAAAACAAAAGGGGATAAACTTTCTTTTTTTTGTCAGTTGTTTGAAGTTTTTTTTTTTTTAAGGGAGTCTAGAATTAGGTAGTAATTTGAATTACTCTTTGCCAAAGTTGCAGGAAGAATAATCTGTTTTTATGAGCTTTTAGACATTTTATAATCTTTAATTTTCATATCTGCCTGTGCTTTCAAGAGACCATTAATATTTCAAGTTAGCAAGGTGAAAAAAAGCCACCACATCAAAACAAATGTAGTCATATTTAAGAGGAACGAAAGGATCATTTTTGTCTACCCAGAGTACAAAGAAACTGACAATAGAAAACCTTTATTTTTTTGTATAGTTAATAATATAACTTTCTTTGCCAGAGGGCAGTTTTCCATAAGGATAATTTAGTTGTGTTAAAATTCCAAGATAGTGCTAGTGAGATTCAAAATTCCTAGATCAAGTAACTAGTTATCAAGAGAAACTATAATGGTCAGATACTTGGACATACAAGTTTAAATGTCAGTTGAGGAAGTGATCCATGTAAATCTGTTTGATAAAATTTAATTTATGCTTTTGTAATTTAGAATTCTTGGATTTAGTAGAATTATCATGAAGGGATATATTAAGGGATTATGTACAGTGCAGAGAAAAGAGAAGTAATGAACAGATGAATGAGGAGTTAGAATTGGTCTTGTGATTTATCTGAGGTAACAGAACTCCAGGAGGGATCAAAGAAAATGTTTTGGGTTTGGCGTCTTGAAAACATTTTGCTATTTTCAATCAAGCAAAGGCAATCTAACCCAGGTTATGCACATGAAATAGAATAGAATAAGTGAGCTTTTTTCCCCTACTTCCTTACTGAAAAAGGCCCACAAATTTATATTTTCTGATATCTAATCTCACCTTTCCAAGCTTCTGAATTTTATACCATTAGAGTTACTAAAAGGTTATAAGAAGTAGATATTGAGAGATATATTTAATTATCTCAAAAAGCCATTTAAAAGTCACTTAAAATACAAAAATAAAGTCATTTGAGTGAAAAGCCAGAAAAATTTGACCATCGAGAATACCAAAGTTTATAGTCTCAGTACACAAAACCATTTACATTTATTCTGGAGACTAAAGTACAAAGCATAGATTTAAAATATGAAATCATTTTTTTGAGATACAGCAACTATATTGGCTTAACAGAATAAAAATCTAAGTGTGTAATGAAAGAGAGCTTGGCTAGCTGATAAAGTTTGAAAGGACCATTAGAGACCAAGGAATGTGTGTGAAGACTGGCATGTTAATGCCACAGGATATTATATAGCCATTAGGAATTATAAACATGAAAGTCCTTCTAATGTCAGTGTTCTATGATAGTATATAATATTCTCATGATGTTCTTCAAAATAAAATGATAAGCTAAAGGTCATGATTCATGTGTTCATGTAGTTAAAAAATTTAAGCATATAGTTTAAATAAATCTGTTTTTTAAAATGAACAAATAAATCATTTAAAAGACGCTTGCTTACACTTTGAAGGTGGAAAATGGTCCAGAAGGATAGCATAACAAATTAAGAACCTGAGTTCTGGAGTCAGACTGCCTAGATTTGAACCCTGGTTCTGATGCTTACCAGCTATCTGACATTGGGCAAATTACTTAACTTCTTTATGCTTCAGTTTTTAAATGAGGAAAACAGGGGTAATAATGGTACCTACATCACAAGGCAGTTTTAAGCATTAAATGAATTGATACAGATAAAGCACTTAAAACAGAGTAGAAGTTCAATAAATATTAGGCGATACAATTTAAAGGCATAGTTTTCAACTTCAAGGTATTGATAATTCCACAAAGTGATGATTCCATTTTGGGAGAAAATACTAACACAATGGGAAAATTGGGGAAAAAATTAAGTACTTAACAGTGTGGTATATGTTATAAATTCATATGATATTAAATAACAAATTCATGGTGACCTTGTAGGTGACTGATGTATGGTATGTTTCTGTGTGGGAGGAAGTAGAACAGTGAGTGGAAATGAGAATGTAGGCAAAAATATGGAGGTAGGAATAGGTAAATAACAAGATTCTTTTATGTGCAATAGAATTTAACTATGGTCATATTTTGTTCTAATTCTTTCAAAATTTAAAATTTGTATAGTAAATATGAATCAGTATATTTAAGTAACAAAACCATCTCTAAATACTTTAAAATTATATCACATTGTATATTTTTAAGGTAAAACTTTAAACTTTGGAACATTGAAACAGGCTAAGAAAAATAATTGGATAGAAAATATTACTCTATTCATTTATCTCCCAGCCTACAAAAAAAACCTTTAATATATGTATATTAACATATGTATGTATGCTATGATCACATCTGAATTTCAGAAATGTCCTGCAAGAAAGGCAGGACAAGTATTATTTCCATTTTAAAAGTTAGGAAACTGAGGATCGGAGTTTATGTCACTTGCTTAAAGTTATACCACTAAATAATGGATATCCAGGTCTTCTGGCTTCCAATGTAGTGCTCTTATATCACACTATACTTACTGAGTGACAGAAAGCTTAGTAAATGAGAAATGAGGACAGATTTTTATGATAAATATTACATTTGATTTTTGTCTCAGTCAAGGAAAAGATAGTCTAGTGTAAAAGTATAGGTACTGCCAAATCTCAGGTATGTTAAACAAAAATAAATAGGCATTAGTTATTACTATGCCTTAGACTTCAGGGGTCCCCAACCTCTGGGATGCAGACTGGTACCACTCTGTGTCCTGTTAGGAACTGGGCCGCACAGCAGGAGGTGAGTGGCGGGTGAGCGAACGAAGCTTTATCTGTACTTGGAGCTGCTCCCCAGCATCACCGCCTCAGCTCCACCTCAGATCATCAGGCATTAGATTCTCATAGGAGCACCGGTCCTTGGTCCCAAAAAGGTTGGGAACTGCTGCCTTAGAGGCCCTCTCTCTTTATGTTTTGAGTTTTTTTCCTAAGGGTTTGCAACATTAGAAGTAAAATAGAAATAACATACACATGACGGATTCAGAAAGAACTTCTTTCATAACTTTCCTTTTTCTTCACCATTATCATTTATTTCCTCTGATGTAATGTGCCTTTTGAAACACAGAATTAAGGAACAGACCACACTTCGGCAAGAGCTTGTTCATGAATATTATATTTCAGCCATAAACAAGTTGTTTATCCTGTTTTAAGAACAAAGCTTCCACTATAATATAAAATCCACTGTAAACATATCCTTGATATTCCTGTCAATATTCCAATAAAAAAGTAAAAAGTATAAAACAATAATAAATTTTATAATTAACTTCCACTAATAAATGCATATCATAGAGCAAAATCTCTTACATATATATATAGTTATACACATATGCATAAATATAAGTACTTAAAACAACTTGTAATATCAACATTCAAATTTTTATTTAGAAACCCATTTTAGTTAATTTCAATTCTAGTAATAAGCATGTAGAAAAGTAGACCCCTTTTCATATTCTTTAGATAAATTTTTAATTATTTCCATTCAAATATAGGAATGCCAGTTGTCTCTGATTTCTTAAGGAAGGTCTATGTGTTGTGTAGGAGGAGAATTCCCTATAAGAACTTCAATAAGCAACAAAAATCCCACCATTCTCCTTTGGCGGGCCTGAGGCAGGAGCAGAAGAAAATTGAACACAAATGAGCCTTTGACCAGGTTAATCTTCCTCAGTTTTCAGACTGTACATTGCATGGAGCCTTTAGGGACATCTGGCTGAATACTAGGCTCTTCCAGCACTTGCACATTCTCTTCTTGAAGAAATAGCCCTATTTTGCCTAGCAAGTCAATTCTACAAAGGAAGAGGGTGACAGTACATTTTATGTAGCTCTTGGGTCATTCCAGTTCTCATCTGATGGCATGTGCACAAAGAGATATATTAGTATGATTGAGAACTATTTGCTAACTTTATATCTTAAAAGGCTAGTTCTTATCCTTTTAAAGATTTTATTTGAGGGGGAAAACCTTAATCTGGGACTCATTTTTTATAGTGCCAACAGACAAATATTCTCCACCTTCTGGCAAATGATTAAAAACAATTAATTTAATTAATAGTTGTAGACTGAATTTTCAACACTCAAAATATCTGTAGGACCTCTAATAATGTGGATGCATAAATGAGATAGATTTACAGGCACACATTCATTTTAGTACTTGTGAATTATTAATGGAAATTCTTATTTTTGTTGTAAATGTTTTGAGATAATACTTGCTTGGGAAACTCTTTTTCATTGATTTGCATTGGAGATGGGCTTATACTATTCTTTATGTATTTCGTCTCCTTTTTCTGGTAAGGAGGCCTTCTTCTTGGGTACATAAGTCATGCTGGACAAAGAATGCTTTCTAAATGTAGACAGCCTTCTCCTAAAGTTCCCCCCTGAAAAGAAATATAAGAGAGGGTCAAAGCAACAATTTGATGCAGCCAGAGACAAGGTTATGACCACTGACTTTTGCATTCTAAGGACAGAATCACAGGGTTTAGTTTCATTGTGTAAAAAGTGAAGGTGGATGGTGCGTTGAATATGATATGGCATGAAGCTGATCAAAAAGGCAGCTGTCACGACTATAATCATTCCTATAGCCTTTTTCCGACTTGATAGATTTTTCTTCATTGAATTTTTTAGCAAGGTTAAAATGATCATTGTATAACAGACAATTATAATAATAAAAGGAATGATAAATCCGACAAGCAATGACACATAATGCAAGACCAAAACATAATTTTTAGCTTGATTGTCCTGAGGAGGCTCAAAGCACTTGGTGTTGTTTTTCTCATCTTTGTAAGATGTGGACATTAAAAATGGAGAACTGGTCAAAATCACAAAAATCCAAATGCCAAAACACACAAATCTAGCTTTTTTCTGTGTGACCAAATTAATGTTCTGGACTGGGAAAACAATTGCAACGCACCGGAAAAAGCTCATAGCTGTCATAAAAAAGATGCTACAATAGAGATTGACATATAAGGCATAGGTGCTGAGGCGGCACAGAAAGTCACCAAAGAGCCAAATGCCTTTGTGGACATAGTAGACCACACGGAGAGGCAGTGTACACACACACAGTAGATCTGCTACTGCTAAATTAATCATGTATATTTGGAATGCTGACTTCTCATGATATGTTTTTATGAGGACGTAGAGCACAAAGCCATTGCCGAAGAAGCCCACAATAGAGATCATAGAGTACAGAGTGGAATACACTTGATTGCGGAAGTCATCAATAGTGTCATTGCATGTGTTATTACTGGCAGAAGATACTGTCAGATTTCCAACTCCATCCATGTTTCTCTAGGAATGTCTGCTTGGTGCCTACAATATATATATATAAAAAATCTTGTCAATTTTTACCAGGCCATAAATTACAGGAGGTACTAAGGTTTCACTTTATAATGTCACTATGTATATTTTTTGACCATGGAGGGAAGCAAGGGTTGTGGGGCAATGAGGAAGGATTCAGCTGTACCTTGACCCCAGGAGAAGGGTTTGGGTCCTATAGGCACTCTTTCTCCTCCTTTTCCACCTATGTTTGCCTGATGGACTTCCTCTTAATCTTAAAGACCTAGCTAAAACAGCTCTGCCTTATTTTAAGTCATATTACTCTAGGACTATTCTATAAATCTTCCTTTTAAGTGAGTTTTTCAATTAGAGAAAATCTCTAAAAATAGTAGTTTTATAAATGTGAATCTATTGATCATCTATCATCTATCTATCTATCTATCTATCTATCTATCTATCTATCTATCTATCTCAATCTACCTCTTTATCATCATCATCATCATCATCAATCTACTTATCATCTATCTATTGGAAGAGCACTGAATTCTTTTGGAAAATAAAATCTGAGTGAAAAAGCATGGTTCTCCCAAGAAGAGGACTTGCTAGGTAACATCTATTGGGTGATGCTCCTACCTAGGGAGAATAATCAGATTTGTTATTAATAGAACTCTCTCTCCTGGGAAATAATCTTAATCTAGAACATGGTTAACTCTATTTAGAGCCACAGAACACTAAGGCTGGACAAATTTTAGAAACCATCCAGTTATTTTAATGAGAAAAATAGTTCCAAATAGGTGAAATGCATTTCAAAAATCTGTACCGTAAATTAAGGCTCTGAGGAAAGATGTAACATAACTAGTTGGAATATACTTTCTGGGTAAGAATACTGTTGTGGCTGTTCATCCTTGTTCTCTTCCTAGACTCACACTCAAAGTCTAACTGTTCGACACTACATAGTCATTTCTGTTATAGCAAGATTTTGTTCCTTGGTCTAGCTTAGTTCAGCTATAACAAGACAGTCAATCAGAGTAATAAACAAGCTCCGATCAGAGAGAAATGAGGATAAGTTAGTGTGGAAGCAGTGATTTTAGTGTTCCTCCAGATTCTTTTCCTTCGTTCTTTAAGAAAGTGGGAGCAATTCATATAATATGGTAGATAACCTTCAACTGAAGTCTAATTTGTTGGCCTTCTGTACAGCTCTTGCTCCCTTGTAAGAGAGGAGTTGGGGTTTGTAACGTGAGAAGACTGCTTGAGCATGCAAGAAGAACTGCCAGCAATGGAGGGGTCTGATCTTGTGTCTGCATTAGGCATACAGAAACAGACAGCTATGGTAGTTATAGGTGGGATGTAACTTCTTGGACTTACTACTGCTAGCAATTATATTTGCTGTGAAGATGTGTCATCCATCCATCCTGGCTAGTTGTTCTACTCTTTATTTTCATTAAAAATGCCATTATTTTCACCAAGAACTGTTGGTATATGATAAAAAATTGAAGATGAATCATCCTGAGGGTGGATATCTAATATTACAGCAAAAAATTAGTTCACTATTCCCAACCTCTGCATTATTTTTCAGCTTGCTCTCCAGTTACCTGCCTCTTTCACCACTTGTTCTCTGAACTCAGGTGCAATTATGGAAGAAAGAGAAACTGCCTAAACTTAATCTAGTCTTTTTTTGTTAGCCTTGTATTGGGTTTTCCCCACACTG
Organism: Pteropus medius; assembly: GCF_902729225.1. Taxonomy (NCBI): domain Eukaryota; kingdom Metazoa; phylum Chordata; class Mammalia; order Chiroptera; family Pteropodidae; genus Pteropus; species Pteropus medius. The sequence goes on from NW_024340851.1 coordinate 816,227, forward strand.
GGCAGTGTTACGTTTTGAGGCACTAGATGGTGCTGTTGAGATTTTTGATATAGCCTTTGTTTTAAGAACTGCACTAGAAAGATTAGATAATTATGATTGGTCCTTCCTACCACCACTAACCCTCACTATATACCCTGCCACAAACTCTTTCCAGAATAATTTTCCATATTACAGCTTCCAATTATGTCACATCCTTGCTCTAAAACCTTCAGTGGTTCCTGAGTGCCTTCAGAATAAAATCCAGCCTTCTTGGCCTGCTATTTAAGGCTCTCTACAGTCTGGGTGCAACTGGACTTTCCTAGCTTCTTTCTCACTAATCCCCTTTGCACACCCTAAAGTTCAATGAAATAACTATTTTACTGTACCAGGGACATGTGCTACATATTTTTTCACCTGCCTGTATTTTTTTCTCCCATGTATCTCTTCCTGAAATGCCCCTTCCTCCATCTATGTGCAAAAACTACCCATCCTTAAGCTCAAATTATACTTTCTTGACCAAGCCTTCCTTTAGCTTCCATCCAAAGTAATTTCTATCTTTTTCCCTCTTAAGGGACTTTAAATATATCTTGCAGATAAATTATTTGTATGCATATGTTATCTTCTTTCACAGACTATCTGGTTGATATATAAGGAGATATCACACACCATGCTAACACATATGAAGGTCACCCAAAAGTACTCAATAAATGTTAATTGAGTGAATGAGTAAATGAATGATGGAACAAATTTATCATTTGAAAGTATTATTTATCATTTAAAATCACTTCGAGTTATCTTTTCATTCCAATATAATTCAGAAACTTTCCAGTCTCAGAGCCTGAACTGGCTCTGTTGAGTTCTTCCCAAAGTATTAAGGAAGGCACTAAATCTTAAGGCTAACTGTAAGATTAGAAAACATCCACATCTTAACAGCTTTTCATTTATTTACCTGTTAAATATTATAAATAAATTAGAAATTCCCAGATCTTTGAATGAAATATGTCAAATAAAACTGATAAATAAATGAATAAAAAAAACCCCAAAGAAACAGATGATCTTTAGTCCTGTTAATAAGCTTTCCAGTCCTTAAAGACCAAAATAAGCTTTCTAGTAATTTCTGCACTTAGACTCAATTGGTTATTTATAACTAAGTAAAGTCAATGACTTATATTAAGCCATTGAAATTACTAAAACATTCAAACAATAAATCCTGGAGGAGTAGGGATCATTTAGTTCAAGCCACTCTTACAAATGATGGCTTTGCTTGTCTTAAACAGCATTTAATTCATTTTTATAGAATTTACTGTGCTCCCCCAATAATGACACCCATACTATATGGATACAGAGATGTCTAAGATCCCATCCCTGCCTTCAAGCAGTTCACAGTCTGGTAGGGAGAAGAGTGATGGCTCAGAAGTGTGGAGAGGTTACAATACAGTATGGAAGGAGATATCTTTGCACAAAACTAATGGGTTATTAATTGGTTAATATAAACAAGCAATTAACATGAATGAAATTAAATTTTAGTGCAGATAATGAAGGAGTTACTCAGTTAAGATAATTTGCAAGTTGATAAAACAAGAATCATTTAGGAAATGGAGCCATACCTCTTTGTGGCACTGCAATAGTCTTTACAAATGTTCCTGGCTAGTGGTCAGTGCCTCTTATGATGTAATATCAGATGAAACCTAAGCTGAAATCATAAGATCGAAAAAGAAGTTAATGACCTTAGAAGCAATCCAGAAGGGTCATGGGAGCTTAGTAGCCTTAGGCATAGATCCAGGGAGTGTAATGGGACATCAAATCTCTACGGACAGATTTAGGACTAGTTATTGGATTCTGTGCCTCATCATTTTCTCTCCATTTATTTTTACATCCCCAGGGGTAAAACTTGAAATACAGACCAGGGCTGATCACGGATGTTTGCTGCTGTGTGCACATAGCTTCTGTATCTAAAGATGAACACATTATTATAAAAAAAAATTCCTTTATGAAACCACGATATTTTCCATATTTTCTCTTCTAAACAGTTTGTTATAAAGTTCAAAGGGGAAATTGGAAGTTCATATCCAAGAATCTAGTTTGCTAGGAAGAGGTATTACAACATTAAAAACATCAAGTATATCTGTTTGAGATAGCTTAGGGACAGTTTTCCCTGAAGGAAAGGTAGCTTAGAGGACCTTGGAATCTTCTCCCTAAAAGCTCATAATTATTGTTTTTTATCACTAATTTGGCATATATATTTGGAGACCAACTGTTTTGTAGTTTGTATAGTTAATTTTTTATAAGTGTATGTCTCTTCTTTTCAATTAAAGTATATCAGAAAATCTACCAAGGTAGAACAAATTTCAAGAAATAAGCAAAGAAGGGTTTTCTTGGAACAGTAGCAACTTTAACACTATTCTTCTGAATTTGCATTGCCTTGTAGCAACTTTCATCCCTCTCTGCAGAGACCTGAGAGACTTGCCACTTTTCATTTATCTGTAGTCTAAGTGCCAACAAAATAAACATCTTCCTTCAGTTTCTTCTTAACAAGTATAAATAGGCTGGAACTTTCCAAAGGAACTCTACTGAAAAAAAAAAAAGAAATCAAAAGGAAAATAAAGGAAATACAAAATATATAGAACTTAGACAAGTTTTAGAAGGAGGAACCTGAACCTACGGCTACAATATTGCTGTTTGAGTCCACCCTATACTCAGATAATCATTTTTCAGATCTTGAATTTCTTTTTTCTCTCTGAATTTTCCCTCCTTCTCCAGGTAGGGAGTTGATGTAGGTAACCTATTACTAGTAGTCTGGGTGAAGTATGGGTTGAAGATGGGGAATTACTCAAACAGAGTTGCTTTTATATTGTTTTACTCAGGCAGTAAACTGTTTTTTTTTTTGGAGGGGGGGAAGGTTTAGCTTGTCCTAGGTCTCTCTAATTAATAAAGATATACTAACTGAACATTGACTGAAACAAATTTTTTTTTTTTTACCACTTTACACAATAGTATTGTTTTTATTTTGGAATAATCATAGATTCACTGGAAGTTAGTACAGAGACAGGTTCCACCCAGTTACCGGCAATGGTAGCATCTTATGTAACTGTAGTACAATATTAAAACCAAGAAATTGGTACAATCTATATGTGTTATTCAGATTTCACTCCTTTCATGTGCATTAAAAAAAATCCATTCTAATCCTGAAATTCTATGATTCCCTGTATCTTATATCTGGAGAAAATTAACTTTGGCTCTTTCACAGTTTGTGCTTAGACTAAACTTTATTTCTCCCTACTGTGGAAAGTAGAAGAAAGTTAATGAATTTCTGAGAACCATCTATGAGAAGTTTAAGATTACCAGACTAATATACTATTTATCCATTTCCATGGTAGCTGTACAATTACAATTTAGGCCACTTATTACATGCACAAGTGTATGCGTTGTCTGGGCAGCAGTGTAGTGTTTCCTCAAGTTTGGGATTCTGAGGTGCCTTTTATGCTTTCTTTTTGTAATTTTGTTTTGCACCTAGCAAGCACCGAATACTTTCACTCTTTGTCTCTCTTTCCTTTTTCAGTTTGAGGACTCTCATCTCTGACAGCAGCTTCAGCAGGATTCTATCATTCTTACCTGGGTGATTGGGTGGGTGAAGGTGAAATTATAAAGTAAAAGCATGTATATGTGACTTTCAATTTCAATTATTGAATTCAGGAGTTACTTAGATCTTTAGATCTTTTATTTGGATATATATTCTTTCCATAAGATCTTTTATTTGGAGATATATTGTTTCCATAAGCCCTTACCTTCACTGAACATGTAACCTGGTCAAGCTCTAGTGAACGAGGTAAATAAGAGAGCCCAAAGATAATCTAAAAATTTAAGGTCTCAATTCATATACCATATCCATTATTGCTGCTGCAATAGAACTATCTATAAATTAGAATGACTGTTGTGCTTTCTAAGTGTGGTTCAGGTAGAGCTGGTGACCTACAAGTGTCCTGAGGTAGTCCCCAGGCTGGTGTCACCTATTAAGTGAAGATAGTAGTAGTGCCTCTTTTTCTGTTTGTTTCTAGCCAAACAAAAAGCCATCCCTGATCTTCTCAACCCAATTTAATATTTCTCTCCTTTAAAGTCCTATAGTATTTTGTTTGTACTTTTCTTGATAATTTTCATTTATTGTTTTGTGTCAAAGTCATTTTTGTAGATATTCAGTTTAAACTTCCCCATTCTTCCCATCCTAATCCCACTAGACCTAAAGGGCAATAACAAAGGCTTATTCTTTCTGTATTTCATGCTATACATAGTGCCATGCATTTAAAATAATGGTTGATTTTAATTAATGAATTTTCTATATTATTTCACTGATGTCTTATCAAAATCAGAGGGAATCCTTGCATGGAGAAAGACAATGGGCATGGTGGAAAATTCATAGGACTGGTAGGCACAAGACCTGGGTCTTACCTCAGGCTCTGGTGGATGATTTTGTGTTCTTGGGTAGATCACGTCCTCCCTATGATCTCTTCACTTATCTGCAATTCAATAAGATTGTATTATATGATCTCTGAATTCCCTTCTAATTTTCCATTCTGTAAATCTATGAAGAACGGGGTATGTTTTCCCACCTTGATTTAGTTTTTACCTTACAAAAAAAAGAGCAGGTAGCATAAAATATAAAGTTGCCCCACTTTCTAGGCTCACAGGTCTTTCTCTTGCCTTACCCCTTTTGTTTTACAAGTTATAACACCTCTGGTTCTGGCAGTATGATCACCATTCTTCAGATCTTTAAGAGAGAAACTCATAAAGTCAACTTTGTTGGTTCCTTTTATTATTATATGTTGTATAAGGTGTCCATCCTACTTGATCATATGGCTTTGGGGTTCCAGGATCAACAATCTATCTGCATTTTAGCTGATGACTGAAATCAATTCTGCAGAGTTTCTAACAGGCTTTGATTCCTGTTAAAATAACACTGTCTTTGAACTCTCAAGCCCCACATTTATCAGCCCCTGTCATCTCAGTTAGATAAAAGGAGTCTGGGAGGGTTTGTTAAAGCTGATGAGGTCAACAGGTAAGAGCAGGAAGGCTTTGAAAATCTGAGACCTGAAGACATTGAAGTTAAAATTAAAGATGGGGAAAACAGCACAAACCTGGGAAGCTGGGAATGAGGGAGGAGGGATCTGTCTCCTTCCTAATTTTACTCCAGTTTCTGCTGTTATCTAATTTGAGACAAAGTTTTGATCTTTTTTATCTCCATTCTTCTTTTTTTTATGGTTTCATGTCCTATGTTTTTAAAATATTTTTTATTTTTCAATTATAGTTGGCATATGATATTTTATTAGTTTCAGATGTACAACATAGTTCTTAGAAATTTGTATAACTTAGGAAGTGATCACCCTGATATTTCTAGTACCCATCTGACACCACAGACAGTTATTACAATATTATTGACTATATTCATTATGCTATACTTTACATCCCCATGACTATTTTGTAAATACCAATTTGTACTTCTTACTTAATCCCTTTACCTTTTTCACCCCTTTGAACCCTTTCCCATCTGGTAACCTTCAAATGTTCTCTATGAGATTTTTTCTGTTTTGTTTATTTTGTTTCTTAGATTCCATATGTAGGTGAAATCATATGGCATTTGTCTTTCTCTGTCTGAATTACTCCACTCAGCAAAATACTCTCTAAATCCATCCATGTTGTTACAGAAGGCAAGATTTCATATCCATATCCATATATATATATTTATATATATATAAATATATATAAATATATATATGTATATATATCATCTTTTATTTCTCTTTTAAAAATTTATTTATTTATTTATTTTTCTTATTAAGTTTATTGGGGTAACATTGGTTAATACAATTATATAATTTTCAGGTGTACATTATCATTTGACGTCTGTATATTCTATTGTGTATTTACCACCCAAAGTCCAGATTCCTTCAGCTACCATATATTTGACGCTTTACCTACTTCACCCTCCTCCTAAACCCTATAATTGACCCCCTTTACCCTGTCTACCTCTCCCCTCCTCCCCTACCCCACTAGTAACCACTAGTCTATAGTCCTCTGGTAACCACTAGTCTATAGTCCATATGTATGAGTCTCTGTTTGTGTCCTGCTCATTTGTTGCTTTTGGTTTTATATCCCACATATAAGCGATATCACTTGATTTTCAACTTTTTCTGTCTGGCTTATTTCGCTTAGCATGATTATCTTGAGGTCTATCCATGTTGTCGCAAATGGCAGTATTTCATCTCTTCTTACGGCTGAGTAATATTCCATTGTATATATGTATCACAGCTTCTTTAGCCAGTCATCTATCGTAGGACATCCTGGCCACTGTGAATAATGCTGCTATGAACATTGGTGTGCAAATGTCTTTTTGGATATGGGTTTTCAAGACTTTGGGGTAAATACCCAGTAGAGGGATTGCTGGATCATATGGTAGATCAATTCTTAGTTTTTTGAGGAACCTCCATACTGATTTGCATAGTGGCTATACCAATTTGCAGTAGTATAGGAGGGTTCCTTTTTCTCTGCATCCTCTCCAACATTTGTTATTCCTTGTCCTATTGATTATAGCCATTCTAACAGGTGTGAGATGGTATCTCATTATGTTTTTGATTAGCATTTCTCTAATAGCTAGCGATATTGAGCATCTTTTCAAATATTTGTTGGTCATTTGTATGCCCTAAAGAGAGAAGTGTCTGTTCTGGTCCTCTGCCTATGTTCTGATTAAATTGTTTGTTTTTATGTTGTTATTGAGTTTTATGAGTTCTCTGTATATTTTTGTTATTAGATCTTTATCAGAGGTGTTGCTTGCAAATATTTTCCCATTGGGATGGTTGTCTCTTTACCTTGTTGATGATTTCTTTTGCTGAGAAGAAGCTTTTTAGTTTGATGTAGTCCCATTCATTTATTTTAGCTTTTACTTCCCTTGCTTTTGAGGTCAAATTCATAACATCCTCTTTAAGTCTAAGGTCCTTGAGTTTTGTTCATATGTCTTCTTCTATGCACTTTAGTGATTCCAGTCTTATATTTAGGTCCTTAATCCACTTTGAGTTAATTTTGGTGTGGTGATAGACAACAGTCTAGTTTCATTCTTTTACAGGTGGCTATCCAGTTTTCCCAGCACCATTTATTGAAGAGGCTTTCCTTTCTCCACTTTATGTTCTTGGGTTCTTCGTTGAAAATTATTTGCCCACATAAATATGGGTTTACTGCTGGACTCTCGATTTTGTTCCACTGGTCCGTGAGTCTGTTTTTCTGTCAATACCACGCTGTTTTGATTATTGTCGCGTTGTAGTATAATTTGAAGTCGGGCAGAGTGATGCCTCCTCCAACCTCCTTTTTTTCTCAGGATGGCTTTGTGCTTCCATACAAATCTGATGATTTTTTGTTCTATTTCTTCAAAAAATGCTGATGGAATTTTGATGGGGATTGCATTAAATCTGTATAATGCTTTAGATAATATGGTCATTTTAACTATGTTGATTCTTCCAATCCAAGAACACGGAATATCTTTCCATTTCTTTGTGTCTTCTTTGGTTTCTTTTAATAGGGTCTTCTAGTTTTTATTATATAGGTCCATCACTTGTTTTGTTAAATTTATTCCTAGGTATTTTATTCTTTTTGTTGCAATTGCAAAAGGAATTCTTCCACCCCACCTTTTTTTTTTTCTGACACTTCATTATTAGAGCATAGGAAAGCTATGGATTTCTGAACGTTGATTTTGTATCCAGAGACTTTAATGTATTTGTTTATTGTTTCTAGTAGTGTTCTTATGAAGTCTTTAGGGTTTTCTATATAGAGAATCATGTCATCTGCAAATAGTGACAGTTGAATAAGAGTGGCGATAGTGGACAGCCTCGCCTTGTTTCTGATCTTGAGGGAAGGTTTTTGTTTTTCACTATTAAGTATAATGTTGGCTGAGGGTTTGTCATATATGGCCTTTATTATGTTAAGGTACTTTCCTTCTATACCGATTTTGTTAGGTGTTTTGATCATAAATGAATGCTGTATCTTGTCAAAGGCTTTTTCTGCATCTATTTATATGATCATATGGTTCTTATTTTTTAATTTATGTGGTGTATCACATTAATAAATTTGCTTATGTTGAACCATCCCTGTGCCCCTGCAATGAAGTCTACTTGATTGTGGTGTGTAATCTTTTTAATATGTTGCTGTATTCAGTTTGCTGGTATCTCATACAGGATTTTTGCATCCATGTTCATGAGAGATATTGGTGTGTAGATTTTTTTTGTGTGTGTGTGTTTTCTTTACCAGGTTTCGGTATCAGGGTAATACTGGACTCATAAAATGAGTTGGAAAGTATTGCCTCCTCTTCGATTTTTTGGAAGAGTTTGAGGAGAATAGGTATTAAATCTTCTTTGAAAGTTTGGTAGAATTCACTGGTGAAGCCATCTGGCCCTGGACTTTTTGGTTGGTTTTTGATGATTGTTTTAATTTCTATACTGCTGATCGGTCTATTTAGATTTTACAGTTCTTCTTGATTCAGTCTAAGAAGGTTGTATTTTTCTAAGTACTGGTCCATTTCTTCTAGGTTATTAAATTTGGTGTTGTATACTTTTTCGTAGTATTCTTGTATGATCCTTTGTATTTCTGCGTTGTCAGTCATAATTTCCCCTCTTTCATCCCTGATTTTGTTTATTTGTGTCTTTTCTCTTTTTTCTTTAGTGAGTCTAGCCAGAGGGTTGTCAATTTTATTAACCATCTCAAAGAATCAGCTATTTGTTGCATTAATTCTTTTTTACCTTTTTTTGTTATCAATTTCATTTATTTCTACTCTAATTTTGATTATTTCTTTCCTTCTGCTGACTTTAGGCTTCATTTGTTCTTCATTTTTTTAGTTTTTGAAGATGAAGCGTTAGGTTGTTTATTTGGGCTCGTTCTTGTTTTTGGAGGTAGGCCTGTAATGATATGAACTTTCCTTTTATGACCGCTTTTGCTGTGTCCCAAAAGTTTTGTTATATTGTACTATCATTATCATTCGTTTCTATGTATCTCTTGATCTCTCTTTTTATTTCTTCCTTGACCCAGTTCTTCTTCAGTAGCACATTGTTTAATCTCCATGTATTTGTGTTTCTTCCTATTTCTTTCTGCAGTTGATCTCTAGTTTCATAGAATCATAATCAGAGAATATGATTGGTATGATTTCAACCCTCTTATATTTGTTGAGGATATCTCTGTGTCCCAGTATGTGGTCGATTCTTGAGAATGTTCTATGTGCACTAGAGAAGAATGTATAAACAGCTGTTTTGGGATGGAATGCTCTGTAAATATCAATTATGTCCAGTTGGTCTAATGTGTCATTTAAGGATGTTATTTCCTTATTGATTTTCTGTTTGGATGATCTGTCCATATCCGACAGTGGGGTATTTGGGTCCCCTACTATGTTAGTGTTTTGGTCTGTTTCTCCCGTTAGTTGTTAGTAATGGCTTTATGTATTTCAGGGCTACCTGACTTGAAACATAGATATTAATAAGTGTTATGTCTTCTTGGTGCATGATTCCGTTTATCATTATGAAGTGTCCCTTAGTATCTTTCTTTACCTTTTTTATTTAGAAGTCTATTTCATGTGATATTAGTACCGCTACTCTCACTTTTCTCTGAATGCCATTTGCTTGAAATATCATTTTTCACCCTTTCACTTTGAGTCTGTATTTGTCTTTGGAGCTGAGATGTGTCTCCTGGAAGTAGAATATGGTTGGGTTTTGTCTTTTGATCCATTCTGCAACTCTGTGCCTTTTTATTGGTGAGTTCAATCCATTTACATTTATAGTGATTATTGAAATGTGAAGTCTTCTTATAGCCATTTTATCTTTTGCTTTCTGGTAGCTCGATATTTCCATTGCTTCCTTGTCCTTGTGTTTCTGTTGTCTTTATTTTGGTTGGCTTTTATGAGTTTTCCCTCTTCTTCCTCTTTTTCTATGTTATATACTTCAGTTCTGAATCTTCTATGTGTGGATACCATTACGAATATGTAAAGGATAGTTATATATGTACAGTCGTCCTATTTCTTCTTTGCATGCCTTATCTCTATTCCCCTTTTTGAATTTAGATCTTTGAATCCCCCTCCCTTTTCAGTCATTGTTATCTCAATTTGTTCTTATGTATGCTGAACGTTCATTACTATCTTGTTATAACAATTGTCTTCTTATTATGTAAGCTTGTAATGCCCTGTTCTTAGTAAGGGTTGCACTCCTCTGCTTCTATCTGACTAATAGTCACTTTACTCCTAATTATGTATTCTTTTTGTCATTTTGTTTTAGGTGAACTGACCCCTTTCAGTATTTCCTGTAGTGCAGGCCTCATAGTGGAGAATTCCCTCAATTTTTGTATGTCTGGAAATGTCTTAATTTCTCCTTCATATCTAAAGGAGAGCTTAGCTGGATACATTATTCTAGGCTGGTAGTTCCTTTCACTTAATAGTTTAAATATTTGATTTCCTTTCTTTCTGGCTTGTAAGGTTTGTGCTGAGAAGTCCAAGAATAATCTAATGGGTTACTTTTATAGTTTACCATTTTCTTTTTCCTGGCTCCCCCGAGAATTCTGTCTTTGTTGTTGATTTTTGATAACTTTAATACAATGAGTCTTGGCGAAGGCCTTTTTGGGTTGAGATAATTGGGTGTTCTGTTGACTTCTTCAATCCCAAGTTCCAGCTCATTCCTTAGATTTGGGAAATTCTTGTCAGCTATGTGTCTATAAATGCTTTCTAGTCCCTGTTCCTTTTTCCTGGCCTTTGATAATGCCCATCATTCTTATGTTTCCTCTCTTGATGGTATCAGCTAGTTCTTGAATTTCTCTTTCTTTATTTTTCATTCTTCGGTTTTTCTCTTCCTCCTTCTAATTTATTTCTAGATTTCTGTCTTGGATGTCACTGATCATTTCCTCCCTTTGGTCAACTCTATTTCCCAAGCTTGCTATTTCATTTTTCAACTCTCGCAGTGTTTTTATTTTATCTCCAGAAGATCTATTCTGTTCTTTTTGAGGGTTTCAGTCTCCTCATTCTGCTCATCTCATTGTTTTTTTTAATTCCTGAAATTGTTGTTATGAATTATCTCGGACTTACTGAGTCTTTTCAGAAGTACCACCCTGAATTCTATGTCATTTAAATTGCATATTTCTATGTCTGTAAGCTTATTTTCTGGAGCTTTTCTCTTTCTTTCTGAGATGCCTTGTCACCGTGGTTGTTCATGGTGTTTAATGAACTATTTCTCTGCCTGGGCATTAATGGAAATGTATTCTGCTGCTTTTCCAGAAAGATTTATTATATAAAGGTTTCTGTTTAGCCTGTTGCAAAAAAGGAGCTTTTCTTTTGGTTTCTAGTAGGTGGCGTCTAAGCCTCTTTGATCTCTAGTTTATATAAAACTTTAAAAATGCCTTTTTATTTTCTGATAGATATTTAATCACGTTTGCAACCCTCAGTTTCAGCCCCTGTCAGTGTTAGTAACAGTTTGGCAGTGTTTGCTCAGATTCCTCTGGGGCTCCATGGTGATTGGTCTTGGAGGGTATGGGGGAGGGGTCCTCTGGGTTGGGG